>NC_057812.1:428704839-428885557 GCF_018294505.1 Triticum aestivum
GGCCCTCCGCCGCCTCTCCTGGTCGGCGTCGTGGGCGCCGGCGGCTTCGTCCATGGCCTCGCCCGGGCAGCCTCTGGGCTCGCCTCGCGCCAGGCGCCCCTGCGCCCGTTAGCCCGCACGCCCGCAAGCCCTTGCGCCCGCTTAGGCCCCTGGGGCCTATGACAGATGGGCCCCATGCCCATAACGTTTAAAAAAAGGAATTAAAAATAAAAATAATAAATAAAAAATGATTTAATAAAATTAATTATTAATTAATTATCTAATGAATTAATTAAGTTAATTAATCCGGTTTAATTAATTTAATTAACTAGTTAGGTTAATTAAATAGTAATTAAATTATCTAATCTATAATTAACCTAAACAGAGAATGACAGGTGGGTCCCACCGGACCCACATGTCAGGTTGACCAAGTCAACTCTGTTGACTGCTGACGTCAGCATGACATCATGCTGACGTCATAAATCCATTTTTCGAATTAATTAAATAATTAATTAAATTCCAGAAATTAATAAAATCTTTAGAAAATCATATCGTTTAATCCGTAACTCGGATTAAATTATTTTCAACATGAAAGTTGCTCAGAACGACGAGATGAATCCGGATACGCAGCCAGTTCGTCCACCACACCCCCCTAACCTATCGAACTCGCAACTTTCCCCCTCTGGCTCCTTTGCCCGAAAACGCGAAACACCGGGAATACTTTCCCGGATGCTTTCCCCTTCGTCGGTATCACCTACTACCGCGTTCGGGCACACCTAGCACTGTGTATTGCCTCGTTTTGTTTGTGATACTTTGTTGGCTCTGTATTTACTGTTTCTTCCCCCCTCTTCTTCACCGGTAGATCCCGAGACCGGCGCTGATGCCACCGAGTACGATTACATCGACGACGACCCCTCTCTCTTGCCAGAGCAACCAGGCAAGCCCCCCCCCCCTTGATCACCAGATATCGCCTATTCTCCTTTATACTGCTTGCATTAGAGTAGTGTAGCATGTTACTACTTTCCGTTAATCCTATTCTGATGCATAGCCTGTCATTGTTGCTACAGTCATTGATACCTTACCAGCAATCCTAAATGCTTAGTATAGGATGCTAGTTTATCACCATTGGCCCTACATTCTTGTCAGTCTGCCTTGCTATACTATTGGGCCGTGATCACTCGGGAGGTGATCACGGGTATATATTATTCATACATACATACTATACAGATGGTGACTAAAGTCGGGTCAGCTCGAAGAGTACCCGCGAGTGATTCACGGATTGGGGGCCGAAAGGACCTTTGTCCCGACGGCCCTCTGGATGGATCTTCGTGGCGGAGCGACGGGGCAGGTTGAGACCGCCTAGGAGAAAGGTGGGCCTGGCCCTGTTCGGCGTTTGCGGATACTTAACACGCTTAACGAGATCTTGGTATTTGATCTGAGTTGGCTACGAGCCTATACGCACTAACCAACTACGTGGGAAAGATATGGGCACTCGGCGTCATGGTATCAGCCGAAGCACTTCAGACGTCAGCGACGGAGCGGCGCGTGCCGAATTGGACTGGAATGCCACTAGGCTAGGTCTGCTTTCGGCCGCCCACGCAACGTGCAGGTGTGCTCAGGGCGATGGGCCTAGACCCCTGCGCGCTTAGGTTTAGACCGGCGTGCTGGCCTCTCTGTTTTGCCTAGGTGGGGCTGCGACGTGTTGATCTTCCGCGGCCGGGCATGACCCAGGAAAGTGTGTCCGGCCAAATGGGATCAAACGTGTTGGGTAAGTTGGTGCACCCCTGCAGGGAAGTTAATCTATTCGAATAGCCGTGATCTTCGGTAACAGGACGACTTGGAGTTGTACCTTGACCTTATGACAACTAGAACCGGATACTTAATAAATCACACCCTTCCAAGTTCCACAGACAACCCGGTGATCGCTTTTCTACAGGGCGACGAGGAGAGGATCGCCGGGTAGGATTATGCTATGCGATGCTACCTGGAGATGCTACTTGGAGATGCTACTGGAGATGCTACTTGGAGATGCTACTTGGAGGACTTCAATCTACTCTCTTCTACATGCTGCAAGACGGAGGCTGCCAGAAGCGTAGTCTTCGACAGGATTAGCTATCCCCCTCTTATTCTGGCATTCTGCAGTTCAGTCCACCGATATGGCCCTTTACACATATACCCATGCATATGTAGTGTAGCTCCTTGCTTGCGAGTACTTTGGATGAGTACTCACGGTTGCTTTTCTCCCTCTTTTCCCCTTTCCCTTCTACCTGGTTGTCGCAACCAGATGTTGGAGCCCAGGAGCCAGACGCCACCGTCGACGATGATTCCTACTACACCGGAGATGCCTACTACTACGTGCAGCCCGCTGCCGACGACCAGGAGTAGTTAGGAGGATCCCAGGCAGGAGGCTTGTGCCTCTTTCGATCTGTATCCCAGTTTGTGCTAGCCTTCTTAAGGCAAACTTGTTTAACTTATGTCTGTACTCAGATATTGTTGCTTCCGCTGACTCGTCTATGATCGAGCACTTGTATTCGAGCCTTCGAGGCCCCTGGCTTGTATTATGATGCTTGTATGACTTATTTATGTTTTAGAGTTGTGTTGTGATATCTTCCCGTGGGTCCCTGATCTTGATCGTACACATTTGCGTGCATGATTAGTGTACGATTGAATCGGGGGCGTCACAAAAGTTCACAGGGAAAAGACAATATGGCGGTTTACGAGAATTGCCAGAAATTCAAGGATTGAAGACTGACATGAACAGGTTCAAATCAATTTGGGGCCTAATGTTGAGGATATAACCTCTAAGGGTAAACTGCCCAGGAGGGGCCGGTTCACCTTCAGCTATACTGAAGCCCAAGGAAACCCAGAAGACGGCGCTTTACGGATGAATCTTAGAGGCCCAGAGCCCGCGGGCGATTTAGGGCCCATAATAGTAAACCGCCATGATTGTATAAACTTGCATTGTAAGAAAGGAAAGAAGAGACCGAGGCGGACACTTGTATGAGCCAGCCTCGGGACTCTGTAGACCGACCGGGGTCCTCCTGAGTATATAAGGGGGTGACCCGGCGGCGGTTTAGGGACAGAGAACAACTTGAAGCCAGACAAAGCGGATTCGCTCCCTGGCCTTCGAAACCCCAGCAATACCAATCACAACTAGACGTAGGCTTTTACCTTCATCGAAGGGGCCGAACTAGTATAAAACTCTCGTGTCCCCTTGTCCGGTTTAACCCCTTCAAGCTAACCCGTAGCGATGGCTCCACGACTAAGTCCTTTCATGAGGACATCTGCCGTGACAATTCCACGACACCCCCCCCTTCCTTTCTCCCATGAGAGGGAAAGGCAGGAGGGACTAGCCCTCCACATTTTCCTTCCCTAGGGCTTGCCAAACAAGGGAGGGGGCGCACCAGCCCCCTTGTGGGCTGGTCTGTCCCCTCCTTTGGCCCATAAGGCCCATATCTTGTCGGGGGGTGCCCGGAACCCCTTCCGATGACCCGATTCCTTCCCGGTACGTCCTGAAACACTTCCAGTGTCCAAATACCATTGTCCTATATATCAATCTTTACCTCTCGACCATTTAGAGACTCCTCGTCATGTCCGTGATCTCATCCAGGACTCCGAACAACATTCGGCCACCAAAACATATAACTCATATAACACTATATCGTCAATGAATGTTAAGAGTGCGGACCCTATGGGCTTGAGAACTATGTAGACACGACCGAGACACCTCTCTGGTCAATAATCAATAGCAGAACCTGGATGCCCATATTGGCTCCTACATATTCTACGAATATCTTTATCAATTGAACCGTTATGACAACATATGTAATTCCCTTTGTCCATCGGTATGTTACTTGCCTGAGATTCGATCGTCGGTATCTTCATACCTAGTTCAATCTCATTACCAGCAAGTCTCTTTACTCATTCTGTAATACATCACCTTGTGACTAACTCCTTAGTCATTTGCTTGCAAACTTATGATGTGTATTACCGAGATGGCCCAGAGATACTCTCCGATACTCGAAGTGACAAATCCTAATCTCGATCTATGCCAACTCAACAAACACCTTCGGAGGTACCCGTAGAGAATCTTTATGATCACCCAGTTACGTTGTGACATTTGATATCACATAAGGTATTCCTCAGGTATCCGGGAGTTGCATAATCTCATAGTCTAAGGAATAAGTATTTGACATGAAGAAAGCAATAAAAATAAACTAAACGATCATTATGCTAAGCTAACGGATGGGTCTTGTCCATCACATCATTCTCCTAATGTTGTGATCCTATTATCAAATGACAACACATGTCTATGGTTAGGAAACCTTAACCATCTTTGATCAACGAGCTAGACTAGTAGAGGCTTACTAGGGACATGGTATTTGTTTATGTATGCACACATGTATTTAAGTTTTCCGATAATACAATTCTAGCATGAATAATAAACCTTTATCATGAATCAGGAAATATAATATAAAATAACAACTTTATTATTGCCTCTAGGGCATATTTCCTTTAGTCTCCCACTTGCACTAGAGTCAATAATCTAGTTCACATCACCATGTGATTTAACACCCATAGTTCACATCGCCATGTGACCAACACCCAAAGAGTTTATTAGACTTAATAATCTAGTACACATCGCCATGTGATTAACACCCAAAGAGTATTACGAAGTGATCATGTTTTGCTTGTGAGGGAATTTTAGTCAATCGGTCTATCACATTCAGATCCGTACGTATTTTTGCAAATTTCTATGTCTACAAAGCTCTGTATGGAGCTACTCTAGCTAATTGCTCCCACTTTCACAGATTGAGACTCAAAGTCTTCTGAATCGGCGTCAAAGCTTGCATCGACATAACCCTTTACGACAAACTCTTTATTACCTCTATAATCGAGAAATATCTGCTTAGTCCTCTTAGGTAACTAAGCATAATTTTGACCATTGTCCAGTGATCTACTCCTGGATCACTATTGTACCCCCTTGCCAAACTGATGGCAAGGTACACAATAGGTTTGATACACAACATGGCATACTTTATGGAACCTATTGCTGAGGCATAGGAAATGACTTTCATTCTCTCTCTATCTTCTGCTGTGATCGGGTGTTGAGTCTTACTCAACTTCACACCTTGCAACACAGGCAAGAACCATTTCTTTGACTAATCCATTTTGAACTTCTTCAAAATCTTGTCAAGGTATGTGCTTTGTGAAAGTCCTATTAAGCGTCTCGATCTATCCCTATAGATCTTGATGCGCAATATATAAGTGGCTTATGATACGTCTCCAACGTATCTATAATTTTGTATTGTTCCATGCTATTATATTATCTGTTTTGGATGTTTTATGTGCATTAATATGCTATTTCATATTATTTTTGGGACTAACCTATTAACCTAGAGCCCAGTGCTAGTTTCTGTTTTTTCCTTGTTTTTGAGTTTCACAGAAAAGGAATACCAAACGGAGTCCAAACGGAAGAAAACATTCGCGATGATTTTTCTTGGACCAGAAGACACCCATGAGACTTGGAGTGCAAGTCAGAAGAGCCACGAGGCGGCCACAAGGGTGGAGGGCGCGCCTAGGGGGGTAGGGCGCGCCCCCTACCTTGTGGGCCCCTTGGTGACCCACTGACCTAGATCTTCCTCCTATATATTCATATATATTCCCAAACCACCAGAGGCATCCATGAAAACACTTTTCCATCGCCGCAACCTTCTGATCCCATGAGTTCCCATCTAGGGGCCTTTTCCGACATCCTGCCGGAGGGGGATTCGATCACGGAGGGCTTCTACATCAACTCTATTTCCCTTCCGATGAAGTGTGAGTAGTTTACCACATACCTATGGGTCCATAGCTAGTAGCTAGATGGCTTCTTCTCTCTCTCTCTTTGATTCTCAATACCATGTTCTCCTCAATGTTCTCGGAGATCTATCCGATGTAATTTTCTTTTGCGGTGTGTTTGTCGAGATCCGATGAATTGTGGATTTATGATCGGCTTATCTATGAATATTATTTGAATCTTCTCTGAATTCTTTTATGCATGATTTGGTATCTTTGTAATTCTCTTTGAACTGCCGGTTTGGTTTGGCCAACTAGATTGGTTTTCTTGCAATGGGAGAAGTGCTTAGCTTTGGGTTCAATCTTGCGGTGTCCTTTCCTAGTGACTGTAGGGGCAGCAAGGCGCATATTGTATTATTGCCATCGAGGATAAAAAGACGGGTTTTACATCATAATGCTTGAGTTTATTCCTCTACATCATGTCATCTTACTTATTGTATTACTCTGTTCTTCATGAACTTAATACTCTAGATGCAGGCAGGAATCGGTCAATGTGTGGAGTGATAGTAGTAGATGCAGAAGTGTTTCGGTCTACTTGACACGAACGTGATGCCTATATTTCATAATCATTGCCTTAGATATCGTCATAACTTTTCACTTTCTATCAATTGCTCGACAATAATTTGTTCACCCACCATGTTATTTGCTATCTTGAGAGAAGCCTCTAGTGAAACCTATGGTCCCCGGGTCTATTTTCCATCATATTAGTTTCTGATCTACTATTTTGCAATCTTTTACTTTCCGATCTATAAACCAAAAAAAACCAAAAATATTCACTTTATCTTTTGTTTAGTTTCATCTATCTCTATCAGATCTCACTTTTGCAAGTGACTATGAAGGGATTGACAACCCCTTTATCGCGTTGGGTGCAAGTTGTCTGATTGTTTGTGCAGGTATTGGTGATTTGTGCGTTGTCTCCTACTGGATTGATACCTAGGTTCTCTAACTGGCGGAAATACTTATCTCTACTTTGCTGCATCACCCTTTCCTCTTCAAGTGAAAAAACAACGCAAGCTCAAGAAGTAGCAGGAAGAATTTCTGGCACCGTTGCCGGGGAGATCTACGCCAAGTCAAGACATACCGAATACTCGTCATAAAACTCTCATCTCTTGCATTACATTATTCGCCATTTGCCTCTTGTTTTCCTCTCCCCCACTTCTAAAATGATTTTCTAAAAGATTTACCCTTTTTCTTTGTCCTCCTTTCGTTTGTATTTTCGTTTACCCTTATGTCTTTCTTAGTTTGTTTGCTCGTATAATTGTGTGTTTATTGAAAATCAGAAGCAAAGTTTTTATGGATCCTCATCCACTTGCTAATCTTTTTAAGAGATCCAATTATGATGAACCAATTGCTAGTGAGTTGAGTGCACTAGATTATCTTCATGAGGTTTTGCTTGAAATTCGTGAATCTGAAAAATGTGATGAAGTACTAAAAGAAGAAATTTATGAAGTGATTCACGATAGCTCCTTGAATGAAAAGCATGATTGCAATGATGTTATTATAAATTCTATTAATGTCAATTGTGCTAATAATATGCAAAACCCTAAGCTTGGGGATGCTGGTTTTGCTATGTCCACTACTTGTTGCAATGATCATGATTGGGGTGATTCTTCTTATAATATTGAAAAATTATTTAAGCCCCGTGATGAATATGAGATTGATAATAATGTTTGCAATAATACTAAAAGTGGGTTTGGAAGAGTATCAACTTTAGATCCCATATATTTGGATAATGTTCAATCTTATGAAGTTTTTGATAAAAGTGGGGTTGGAGAGGTCATGACTTTAGTTAATGATATTCCCACTTTTTGGAAGAGTGTCAACTTTGCATGCATGTGGATCATGTAGATAAAATTTTACGTGATAGCTATATTGTTGAATTTGAACATGATCCCACATGTACTTATTATGAGAGAGAAAAATATGGTTGTAGAAATTTTTATGTTACTAAATTACCTCTCGTCATGTTGAGATTGCTATTATTTCTTTCTTCTTCCATGCATATGATAGTTTTTGCTTGCCTTGATAATTTGTTTGCTTATATAATGCCTATGCATAGGAAGTATGTTAGACTTAAACTTGTTTGTCACATGGGCATATTTCCTTTAGATATATGGCCACTCCATAAATTTGCTTCACTTGTTTGACACCCCACCTCAGAAATTCAAAGTTATGAGTTTAATTGTTGAGACAGTCAAGAGGACTGCTGCTGAACAGAAAAGGTCTTGTGGATATGCACCTCACATTGAAATTCTTATCAACTCCAAGGTTGGTAGAGATACATATCTACTTGATCATGAGCAACTTCCTCTTCAGCCAGAGTTCGAGGACAATGTAGTGGTGATGGATCCTTCACACCCTACTTCAGTTGAGGCTCAAGAGAAGGCTCAAGCAGCAGCAACAAGGGAAGAAAAGGAAGCCACTGCACCAAATGCCCCAATAGCAAATCTGAAGTCCAAGCAAGACCAAATGACACATCTACTGGAAGCAACACTGAGGATTGAGCTAAGTATGGCTAACTTAGCTAAGAACCAGGAGAGCATAGAGTGGATTGTGGAGGACAAGATAACAATCTAGATGTCAAGGTCACAGAGATACAATCTATTATGGAGAAGCTGAGAGATGATGCCGAGGATGGAGATGACAGGACGACCACTGACAGGTTTTAGTCTGTGCCTAGGGCGACCAGATCTTCAGTTGTGCCAGTTGTAGACATGAGACCTACTCTTTCTGCACCCGCCACAACTGCTACTGTGCCACCTCAAGTGTCTACACCACCAGCTCAGCATACTTCAGTAGAAGCATTTGCTGAGGCAGTTCTCTCAATGCCATTTACCCACACCAAAGCCACGAGCCAGAAGACCCCTTCAGGAGCTCCAGAGGATCATGCCAAGAGAGACTTATAACACTATACTTTTTTGAGCTTTTTGGTACCTTGTTGCCAAAGGGGGAGAAAATGTATAGATAATAGGCTTCGAGAGAGAGCGTGTCTCATTCTTTTGCTCGTTGGTTTTTATTACCCGTTGCTACAATCTCCGTTTGTTTCATGTGCTACTTGGTTGTTTTATGCTTGTGAGATACTACGTTTGGTTGTGTGATTGATCATACCATGCTTAATGTGTGATTTATGCTTATCTCTATGATTATTTTTGTATGACCATTCACTTAGGTATTTGGTGATGTGTGCATGTTATCTCACTCCTATCATTTTGTGCGCTCCACCAAGATGTATGTGACATGGAAGAGTGGCCCATGATCCTAATCGATTGTGCATTTGCATTCAAACGCAAATCTTAATAATGCACAAATTTTGGGGGAGCTCTTGCTTATCACATACTTCTCAAAGCGACGATGTGTTACATTAATTTTATATTTGTCGAAGCTTTGATCTATATATTGTCATCAATTACCAAAAAGGGGAAGATTGAAAGTGCAACTATTCCCTGGGTGGTTTTGGTAATTCATAACAACATATAGCTCATTAAACTAATATCCATCCAAGATAAATATTTTAGGATGTTCAATGATTGGCATGGCATGGACTAGAGATGTGGATCCCTCAAAATGATAAGGACAAAAATTGGCAAAAGTTCAAGACTCTACATTTCTATTTAAGTGATCCAATATCACATTGAGCCTATAGGAAAGTCAATACTATTAAAAGAGGATGAGGTGTTGCTTAATGATCTACTTGCTCAAGTGCTTAGTAATATTGCTCCAAAACCCTCAGCCACTTTCTCCATCCAAATATGTCAAAACCCTAACTCCAAACTCGGCCCCACCGTGTTGGGGAACGTAGCAGAAATTCAAAATTTTCCTACGTGTCACCAAGATCTATCTATGGAGAGACCAGCAACAAGTAGAAAGAGAGTGCATCTACATACCCTTGTAGATCGCTAAGCGGAAGCGTTCAAGTGAACGGGGTTGATGGAGTCGTACTCGTCGTGATTCAAATCACCGATGATCCTAGTGCCGAACGGACGGCACCTCCGCGTTCAACACACGTACAGCCCGGTGACGTCTCCCACGCCTTGATCCAGCAAGGAGAGAGGGAGAGGTTGAGGAAGACTCCATCCAACAGCAGCACAACGGCGTGGTGGTGGTGGAGGAGCGTGGCAATCCAGCAGGGCTTCGCCAAGCACCATGGGAGAGGAGGAGTAGGGAGAGAGGTAGGGCTGTGCCAGAACTTCGTATATAGCTCCCATGCGCCTCCCCACTATATATAGGGGTGGAGGGGCTGGTTTCTTGCCCTCCAAGTCCATTGGGGCGTTGGCCAAGGTGGGAGGAAAGAAATCTCATTATTTCCTTCCCCACCGATTGTTATCCCCCCTTTTTAGGGATCTTGATCTTATCCCTTCGGGATATGATCTTATTCCTTCTAAGGGGGGATCTTGGTGCGCCTTGACCAGGGGTGTGGGGCCTTGCCCCCACTACCCACGTCCGTGTGGGTCCCCCCATGCAGGTGGGCCCCACTCCGGAACCTTCTAGAACCTTCCCGGTACAATACCGAAAAATCCCGAACATTTTCCGGTGGCCAAAATAGGACTTCCCATATATAAATCTTTACCTCCGGACCATTCCGGAACTCCTCGTGACGTCCGGGATCTCATCCGGGACTCCGAACAACATTCGGTAACCACATACAAACTTCCTTTATAACCCTAGCGTCATCGAACCTTAAGTGTGTAGACCCTACGGGTTCGGGAGACATGTAGACATGACCGAGACGTTCTCCGGTCAATAACCAACAGCGGGATCTGGATACCCATGATGGCTCCCACATGTTCCACGATGATCTCATCGGATGAACCACGATGTCAAGGACTTAATCAATCCCGTATTCAATTCCCTTTGTCTATCGGTATGTTACTTGCCCGAGATTCGATCGTCGGTATCCAATACCTTGTTCAATCTCGTTACCGGCAAGTCACTTTACTCGTTCCGTAACACATCATCCCGTGATCAACTCCTTGGTCACATTGCGCATATGATGATGTCCTACCGAGTGGGCCCAGAGATACCTCTCCGTTTACACGGAGTGACAAATCCCAGTCTCGATCCGCATAAAACAATAGATACTTTCGGAGATACCTGTAGTGCACCTTTATAGTCACCCAGTTACGTTGTGACGTTTGATACACCCAAAGCACTCCTACGGTATCCAGGAGTTACACGCTCTCATGGTCGAAGGAAGAGATACTTGACATTGGCAAAGCTCTAGCAAATGAACTACACGATCTTTTGTGCTAGTCTTAGGATTGGGTCTTGTCCATCACATCATTCTCCTAATGATGTGATCCCGTTATCAACGACATCCAATGTCCATAGCCAGGAAACCATGACTATCTGTTGATCACAACGAGCTAGTCAACTAGAGGCTCACTAGGGACATATTGTGGTCTATGTATTCACACGTGTATTACGATTTCCGGATAATACAGTTATAGCATGAATAAAAGACAATTATCATGAACAAGGAAATATAATAATAATACTTTTATTATTGCCTCTAGGGCATATTTCCAACAGTCTCCCACTTGCACTAGAGTCAATAATCTAGTTCACATCGCCATGTGATTAACACTCACAGGTCACATCGCCATGTGACTAATACCCAAGAGTTTACTAGAGTCAGTAGTCTAGTTCACATCACTATGTGATTAACACTCAATGAGTTTTATGTTTGATCATGTTGCTTGTGAGAGAGGTTTTAGTCAACGGGTCTGAACCTTTCAGATCCGTGTGTGCTTTACAAATCTCTATGTCATCTCCTAGATGCAGCTACCACGCTCTATTTGGAGCTATTCCAAACAACTGTTCTACTTGGAGCTATTCTAAATTATTGCTCCATTATATGTATCCGGTCTCTCTACTCAGAGCTATCCGGATAGGTGTCAAGCTTGCATCGTCGTAACCTTTACGACGAACTCTTTTACCACCTCCATAATCGAGAAAATTCCTTAGTCCACTAGTTACTAAGGATAACTTTGACCGCTGTCCTGTGAGCCATTCTTGGATCACTCTTGTACCCCTTGACTGACTCATGGCAAGGCACACTTCAGGTGCGGTACACAGCATAGCATACTGAAGAGCCTACGTCTTAAGCATAGGGGACGACCTTCGTCCTTTCTCTCTATTCTGCCGTGGTCGAGCTTTAAGTCTTAACTTCGTACCTTACAACTCAGGCAAGAACTCCTTCTTTGACTGGTCCATCTTGAACACCTTCAAGATCATGTCAAGGTATGTGCTCATTTGAAAGTATTATTAAGCATTTTGATCTATCCTTATAGATCTTGATGCTCAATGTTCAAGTAGCTTAATCCAGGCTTTCCATTGAAAAACACTTTCAAAATAACCCTATATGCTTTCCAGAAATTCTACGTCATTTCTGATCAACAATATGTCAACAACATATACTCATCAGAAATTCTATAGTGCTCCCACTCACTTCTTTGGAAATACAAGTTTCTCATAAACTTTGTACAAACCCAAAATTTTTGATCATCATCAAAGCATACATTCCAACTCCGAGATGCTCACTCCAGTCCTTAGAAGGATTGCTGGAGCTTTGCATACTTATTAGCATCTTTCGGGATTGACAAAACCTTCCGGTTGTATCACATACAACCTTTCCTCATTAAAATCGTCGAGGAAACAATGTTTTGACATCCTATCTGCAAGATTTCATAAATAATGCAGTAATCGCTAATATAATTCCAACAGACTCTTAGCATCGCTACGAGTGAGAAAATCTCATCGTAGTCAACTCCTTGAACTTGTCGGAAAACATCTTAACGACAAGTCGAGCTTTCTTAATGGTGACATTTACCATCATTGTCCGTCTTCCTTTTGAAATCCATCTGTACTCATTAGCCTTACGACCATCGAGCCGTTCTGCCAAAGTCTACACTTTGTTTTCATACATGGATCCTCTCTCGGATTTTATGGCCTCAAGCCATTTATCGGAATCCGGGCCCACCATCGCTTCTCCATAGCTCGTAGGTTCATTGTTGTCTAGCAACATGACCTTCAAGACAGGATTACGTACCACTCTGAAGTAGTACGCATCCTTGTCATCCTACGAGGTTTGGGAGTGACTTGATCCGAAGTTTCATGATCAATATCATAAGCTTCCACTTCAATTGGTGTAGGTGCCACAGGAACAACTCCCTGTGCCCTGTCACACACTAGTTGAAGAGACGGTTCAATAACCTCATCAAGTCTCCACCATCCTCCCACTCAATTCTTTCGAGAGAAACTTTTCCTCGAGAAAGGACCCGATTCTAGAAACAATCCATATTGCTTTCGGATCTGAATTAGGAGGTATACCCAACTGTTTTGGGTTTCCTATGAAGATGCATTTTATCCGCTTTGGGTTCGAGCTTATCAACCTGAAACTTTTTCATATAAGCGTCGCAGCCCCAAACTTTTAAGAAACGACAACTTAGGTTTCTCTAAACCATAATTCATACGGTGTCATCTCATCGGAATTACGTGGTGCCCTATTTAAAGTGAATGTGGTTGTCTCTAATGCCTAACCCATGAACGATAGTGGTAATTCGATAAGAGACATCATGGTACGCACCATATCCAATAGGGTGCAACTATGATGTTCGGACACACCATCACATTATGGTGTTCCAGGCGGTATTAATTGCGAAACAATTTCCACAATGTCTTAATTGTGTGCCAAAACTCGTAACTCAGATATTCATCTCTATGATCATATCATAGACATTTTATCCTCTTGTCACAATGATCTGCTACTTCACTCTGAAATTACTTGAACCATTCAATAATTCAGACTTGTGTTTCATCAAGTAAATATACTCAACATTTACTCGAATCATCTGTGAAGTAAGAACATAATGATATTCACTGCATGCCTCAGCACTCATTCGACTGCACACATCAAAATGTGTTACTTCCAACAAGTTGCTATCTTGTTCCATCTTACTGAAAATGAGGCTTTTCAGTCATCTTGCCCATGTGGTATGATTTGCATATCTCAAGTGATTCAAAATCAAGTGAGTCCGAACGATCCATTTGCATGGAGTTTCTTCATGCATATACACCAATAGACATGGTTCGCATGTCTCAAACTTTTCAAAAACGAGTGAGTCCAAAGATCCATCAACATGGAGCTTCTTCATGCGTTTTATACCATTATGACTTACATGGCAGTGCCACAAGTAAGTGGTACTATCATTACTATCTTATATCTTTTGGCATGAAAATGTGTATCACTACGACCGAGATTCAATAAACCATTCCTTTAGGTGCAAGACCATTGAAGGTATTATTCAAAAATAGAGTAACCATTATTCTCCTTAAATGAATAACCGTATTGCGATAGACATAATCCAATCATGTCTATGCTCAACGCAAACACCAATCTCGGTGGTAGAGGGAGCGTGCGATGCTTGATCATATCAACCTTGGAAACACTTCCAACATATATCGTCAGCTCACCTTTAGCTAGTCTCCGTTTATTCCGTAGCTTTTATTTCGAGTTACTAACACTTAGCAACCGAACCGGTATCCAATACCCTGGTGCTACTAGGAGTACTAGTAAAGTACACATTAACATAATGTATATCCAATATACTTCTATCGACCTTGCCAGCCTTCTCATCTACCAAGTATCTAGGGTAATGCTGCTCCAGTGGTTGTTCCCCTTATTACAGAAGCACTTAGTCTCGGGTTTGGGTTCAACCTTGGGTTTCTTCACTAGAGCAGCAGCTGAATTGCCGTTTCATGAAGTATCCCTTTGTTCCCTTGCCCTTCTTGAAACTAGTGGTTTCACCAACCATCAACAATTGATGCTCCTTCTTGATTTCTACTTTCGCGGTGTCAAACATCATGAATATTTCAAGGATCATCATATCTATCCCTGATATGTTATAGTTAATCACGAAGCTCTAGCAGCTTGGTGGCAATGACTTTGGGGAAACATCACTATCTCATCTGGAGGATCAACTCCCACTCGATTCAAGTGATTGTTGTGCTCAGACAATCTGAGCACAAGCTCAACGATTGAGCTTTTCTCCCTTAGTTTGCAGGCTAAGAAAATCGTCGGAGGTCTTATACCTCTTGACGTGGGCACGAGCCTGAAATCCCAATTTCAGCCCTCGAAACATCTCATATGTTCCGCGACGTTTCGAAAACGTCTTTGGTGCCTCTACTTAAACCATTTAATTGAACTATCACGTAGTTATCAAAACGTGTATGTCCGATGTTCGCAACATCGACAAACGACGTTGGGGTTCAGCACACTGAGCGGTGCATTAAGGACATAAGCTTTCTACTGATCGCATAATCGCTACTATCAACTTTCAACTATATTTTCTCTAGGAACATATCTAAACAGTGGAACTAAAGCGCGAGCTTACGACATAATTTGCAAAAGGTCTTTTGACTATGTTCAGGATAATTAAGTTCATCTTATGAACTCCCACTTAGATAGACATCCCTCTGGTCATCTAAGTGATCACATGATCCGAGTCAACTAGGCCGTGTCCGATCATCACGTGAGACGGACTAGTCATCATCGGTGAACATCTTCATGTTGATCGTATCTACCATACGACTCATGCTCGACCTTTCGGTCTCCGTGTTCCGAGGCCATGTCTGCACATGCTAGGCTCGTCAAGTTAACCCTAAGTGTTTTCGCTGTGTAAAACTGTCTTACACCCGTTGTATGTGAACGTAAGAATCCATCACACCCGATCATCACGTGGTGCTTAGAAGCGACGAACTGTAGCAACGGTGCACAGTTAGGGGAGAACACTTCTTGAAATTTTGTAAGGGATCATCTTATTTACTACCGTCGTCCTAAGCAAACAAGATGCATAAACATGATAAACATCACATGCAATCAAATAGTGACATGATATGGCCAATATCATTTTGCTCCTTTTGATCTTCATCTTCGGGGCTCCATGATCATCATCGTCACCGGCACGACACCATGATCTCCATCATCGTGTCTTCATGAAGTTGTCACGCCAACGACTACTTCTACTTCTATGACTAACGCGTTTAGCAATAAAGTAAAGTAGTTTACATGGCGTTCTTCAATGACACGCAGGTCATACAATAAATAAAGACAACTCCTATGGCTCCTGCCGGTTGTCATACTCATCGACATGCAAGTCGTGAATCCTATTACAAGAACATGATCAATCTCATACATCACATATCATTCATCACATTCTTCTTGGCCATATCACATCACATAGCATACCCTGCAAAAACAAGTTAGACGTCCTCTAATTGTTGTTGCATGTTTTACGTGGCTGCTATGGGTTTCTAGCAAGAACGTTTCTTACCTACGCAAGACCACAACGTGATATGCCAATTGCTATTTACCCTTCATAAGGACCCTTTTCATCGAATCCGTTCCGACTAAAGTGGGAGAGACTGGCACCCGCTAGCCACCTTATGCACCAAGTGCATGTCAATCGGTGGAACCTGTCTCACGTAAGAGTACGTGTAAGGTCGGTCCGGGCCGCTTCATCCCACAATACCGTCGAAACAAGATTGGACTAGTAACGGTAAGCATATTGAACAACATCAACGCCCACAACTACTTTGTGTTCTACTCGTGCAAAGAATCTACGCAATAGACCTAGCTCATGATGCCACTGTTGGGGAACGTAGCAGAAATTCAAAATTTTCCTACGTGTCACCAAGATCTATCTATGGAGAGACCAGCAACGAGTAGAAAGAGAGTGCATCTACATACCCTTGTAGATCGCTAAGCGGAAGCGTTCAAGTGAACGGGGTTGATGGAGTCGTACTCGTCGTGATTCAAATCACCGATGATCCTAGTGCCGAACGGACGGCACCTCCGCGTTCAACACACGTACAGCCCGGTGACGTCTCCCACGCCTTGATCCAGCAAGGAGAGAGGGAGAGGTTGAGGAAGACTCCATCCAACAGCAGCACAACGGCGTGGTGGTGGTGGAGGAGCGTGGCAATCCAGCAGGGCTTCGCCAAGCACCATGGGAGAGGAGGAGTAGGGAGAGAGGTAGGGCTGTGCCAGAACTTCGTGTATAGCTCCCATGCGCCTCCCCACTATATATAGGGGTGGAGGGGCTGGTTTCTTGCCCTCCAAGTCCATTGGGGCGTTGGCCAAGGTGGGAGGAAAGAAATCTCATTATTTCCTTCCCCACCGATTGTTATCCCCCCTTTTTAGGGATCTTGATCTTATCCCTTCGGGATATGATCTTATTCCTTCTAAGGGGGGATCTTGGTGCGCCTTGACCAGGGGTGTGGGGCCTTGCCCCCACTACCCACGTCCATGTGGGTCCCCCCATGCAGGTGGGCCCCACTCCGGAACCTTCTAGAACCTTCCCGGTACAATACCGAAAAATCCCGAACATTTTCCGGTGGCCAAAATAGGACTTCCCATATATAAATCTTTACCTCCGGACCATTCCGGAACTCCTCGTGACGTCCGGGATCTCATCCGGGACTCCGAACAACATTCGGTAACCACATACAAACTTCCTTTATAACCCTAGCGTCATCGAACCTTAAGTGTGTAGACCCTACGGGTTCGGGAGACATGTAGACATGACCGAGACGTTCTCCGGTCAATAACCAACAGCGGGATCTGGATACCCATGATGGCTCCCACATGTTCCACGATGATCTCATCGGATGAACCACGATGTCAAGGACTTAATCAATCCCGTATTCAATTCCCTTTGTCTATCGGTATGTTACTTGCCCGAGATTCGATCGTCGGTATCCAATACCTTGTTCAATCTCGTTACCGGCAAGTCACTTTACTCGTTCCGTAACACATCATCCCGTGATCAACTCCTTGGTCACATTGCGCATATGATGATGTCCTACCGAGTGGGCCCAGAGATACCTCTCCGTTTACACGGAGTGACAAATCCCAGTCTCGATCCGCATAAAACAATAGATACTTTCGGAGATACCTGTAGTGCACCTTTATAGTCACCCAGTTACGTTGTGACGTTTGATACACCCAAAGCACTCCTACGGTATCCAGGAGTTACACGCTCTCATGGTCGAAGGAAGAGATACTTGACATTGGCAAAGCTCTAGCAAATGAACTACACGATCTTTTGTGCTAGTCTTAGGATTGGGTCTTGTCCATCACATCATTCTCCTAATGATGTGATCCCGTTATCAACGACATCCAATGTCCATAGCCAGCAAACCATGACTATCTGTTGATCACAACGAGCTAGTCAACTAGAGGCTCACTAGGGACATATTGTGGTCTATGTATTCACACGTGTATTACGATTTCCGGATAATACAGTTATAGCATGAATAAAAGACAATTATCATGAACAAGGAAATATAATAATAATACTTTTATTATTGCCTCTAGGGCATATTTCCAACACACCGATTCTTCTACCCGGAGCCACCGAGTTCACTTTGACACAGCCACTGCCAGAAACTCTAATGATTCAGTCACACCGATACGGATCCCAGTCTCACCGAGATGGCCTTGCCAGCACTCTATGATCTATTGCATTCGCTTCAATCTCACCGAGTTCGTGCAATCGGTCTCACAGAGTTGGCTTGGCAGATTCTCTGTTGCTTATTGCTTCATTTTGGTCCCACCGAGTTGATGCAATCGGCGCCACAGAGATGATGTGTACCGTAAGCCCTAGCACATCGGTCCCACCAAGTTGTTCCGGTCGGTCCCCCCCCCCCCGAGATTCCTAATGTTCATATTTTTTAACATATCGGTTCTACCGAGTTTTCTAATCGGTTCCACCGAGATGGGTCAAAAGTGTGTAACGGTTGGATTTCGTGTGGAGGCTATATATACCCCTCCACCCCTTCTCCATTAGTGAGAGAGCCATCAAAACGTGCCTACACTTCTACCATCCATTTTCTAAGAGAGAGAGAGATGCCTACTCATGTGTTGATACCAAGAGATTCCATTCCAACCTTTTGAACCTTGATTTCTAGCCTTCCTCAAGTTGCTTTCCACCCAAATCCCTCTTCCACCATAGCCAAATCTGTGAGAGAGAGTTGAGTGTTGGGGAGACTATCATTTGAATCACAAGAGCAAGGAGTTCATCATCTACACACCATCTATTTCCTTTTGGAGAGTGATGTCTCCTAGATTGGTTAGGTGTCGCTTGGGAGCCTTCGTTGTGATGTGGAGTTGAACCAAGAAGTTTGTAAGGGCAAGGAGATCGCCTACTTCATGAAGATCTACCCGAGTGAGGCAAGTCCTTCGTGGGCGATGGCCATGGTGGGATAGACAAGGCTGCTTCTTCGTGGACCCTTCGTGGGTGGAGCCCTCCGTGGACTCGTGCAACCATTACCCTTCGTGGGTTGAAGTCGCCATCAACGTGGACGTACGATAGTACCACCTATCGGAACCACGCCAAAAATCTCCGTGTCTCCATTGCATTTGCATACTCCAAACCCTTCCCTTTACCTTCATATGCAATGTTTTACTTTCTGTTGCTATAATCTTAGAATTGCATGTGTAGGTTGATTGCTTAACTTGTGCTAATTGCTATAATCTTTCCACAACTAAAATTGGGAAAAAGATAGAATTTTATTTGGTCAAGTAGTCTAATCACCCCCCCCCCTCTAGACATACTTTCGATCCTACAGCTACCCACTACGGTTGGCCGAATTACTAGTGGATCATTTGACCATATCATTGAGAGGATTCGAAGTAAAGTTTAGGTTCACAATCAAGGTGAGTGGGGAACTCCTTCCATTCTTTACTCCTTCTAGAGGACTTCGCCAAGTGGACCCCTTGTCACCCTATTTGTTTCCCATTTGTGCTCAAGGCCTCACATCTTTTTATTTGTCGGAGTACAAATTGACAAAGGTATTCGGGTTAGTGTCCATGCACCCTAGGTTAATGACTTATTATCTGCTGATGATAGTTTGATCTTTCTCAGTGTTGATTATAATAATAACACATCATCATCATCATACATAGTCATATAACAACTCATCATCCGTGGTCATATATATATAATAACTCATCATCATTCTAGCACATGACAAGTAGTACGACCTCCTCATCATCATCTTAGTCATATAATGACTCATCATCCGTAGTCATATAATAACTCACCATCGATATAGCACATGAAAAGTTAACCAACATTAACTAATGGTTATCATCCTAGGTAATAACTCATCATCATTCTAGCACATGACAAGTACTAGCTAGGACCTGCTTCTCTCTCTAAGGTAAAATAGCATAAAACGGGATAGCCCCTCCATCTCCATTATGGAGAGTCGATATCCACATGTCTCCAATTTGTGGGTTGCGCACCATGTTGCCTCCAAGTAGTTCCCTGCGATCATTCATAACTTTTCTCCATCATTTGATTGTGAGGTCTTCATCTCTTCGAGAAATCGAGTATGGACTATGGAAAACCATAGGCAGACTTGGTCGTAAGCTAATAATATCTAGTCACCTTCCATATACATCATATGAGGCACACAATCCTTCGGGAGTTTTTGTTGAAGAACATAATAATAACATAGTTACCAATGTGGTTTAGCTTAAGAAGAATGTATGCAAAAGATGCACTAGTGACACAATAGTAAAACATCTTACCATGCTATTTCCATGAATGTTATCGTAGTTCAACACGTGGACTAGTGGCACGTACTGATCATAATTTTGGTTAGTTTCATAATTGTTCTTGAAAGTCTCAACATCATTAATAAATAAAACAAGATATTTTTCTCCTCGCGAGTTAGTTCTGAACCATAACTGTACTAGGTATTGTCTACTACCTTCCATATATTTCTTGGAGAATGGAAATGAACTGTCAATGGAAATAAGCCGTCAACTATTTTTAAATAAACAATATAAATTACTAACAAATTTGTTTGACAAACTCACATAGGGGTAGAACTGGAGGCATATCGACATCCACCCAAATGCCGACATTATTTTCAATATCATCTTCAAGACGATTATCAAAGGTTATTTTCATATCCTCCTGAAATCCATAGGCCTTGCATAGTGCTCTCCAATTTGAGCAACCAAAATGTGAGTGATTTACTGCATTGTAGAGCTTAACCTGAAAAGCATAACCATGTTGAGTCCTAAGGTGAGCTATCGTCGTCTTCATACTCTCACTATGTTCGAAAGAGCTTCCCCAAGACATATCGTCTTGCATGACAGGGGATGCACTACTCTAATTGTAAAAAACGAAAATTATACGTTGAAGCAAAGAAACAAAAGTCATGCTTAATTAAGAAAAAAAATACTTCTCATTGTTACATACCGTAAAAACTTCGAAGGTCTCGTCCATCTTGATGGTGAAGAACCTATCATTTTCTAGGTGAGCCATGTCGCACATCCCCCGGTAGTCACCGCAATAATCGCACTCAGGGATCCTATCATCGTCAGACATTTCATGTGTTCATAATTGAAAGATTAAAAATCAACGACAAATACCAGGAACTCAACACACATATCACTATTCAGCACGGGTTGACTTTTGGTCCATCGAGTCTTCCTTGAAAACTCTCATCTCACATGGTGTATATGGTGGGCACTCCCTCTCTGATATATTCGACCATCGGTGATGGTCTCTCCTTCCTTCGTTCCTGAGTGCATTACACCAAAATGTCTAGCACACGGGGACAAAGGAGAAGTGACCCCCACGACAATAGTCGGGATTCTTCCTCTCTCATATATGGTGGACACTCCCTTACTGATTTTTCGACCATCGGTGATGGTCGCTACTCCTCCTTCCCCTAGTGCATTACAAAGGTCTAGCACAAAGAGAAGAAGGAGAAGCGACCTCCACGACAACAGTCGGGATTCTTCCTCTCTCATATATCGACCGTCGGTGATGGTCGCTACTCCTCCTTGCCCTAGTGCATTACAAAGGTCTAGCACAAAGAGAAGAAGGAGAAGTGACCCCCACGAAAACAGTCGGAATTCTTCCTTCAAGAACAAATTGAAAGTCACAGAAGGAGCCCCGACAGACTGAAAGTCAACCCGTCACATATATCGAGTAATGATATAAAAAATGGCCTATGTTTTGCCGGAATGTCGTTTAATTCTCTTTCTGGCAAATCCAGGACCTTCAATATACTATATTCTAGCGCAAGTCATGCCAAAATCCACAAAAAATTCCGGCATGACCTTTGCTAAAAATAGGACATATCGAGCGCTTGAAATTTGCAGGAATGGAAATCAATCAACATTCCAACAAAATATAGGCCACTCAGAGGTCCCCTACAAACAAGAACACTAAGACATGGGGACTAGCACTTGCATTTTAATAGAAATAACACATACGTAGAAAGTCCTCGACATCAACGACATGGGGATTTGACTGGTCTAACCTTGAGGTTGGAGGGGGTCGGTGATGGGGATGACGGCGGGGACGATGCAAGGGCAAATACTTGATTTATGTAGAAAAAAATATAAACAAAAACATTATCATGTTGATTTTAGGACTTAGTGAAACCCTAAAAGCTATCAACTAAACCCTAGAAGCTATCCTAATTCAAAGTGTTATATATCAACTAAAACTATTAACCATGTCTAATATTTTACTAATTCAGTTAACCATACTAAATTAAAGTGTTATATATCAACTACAAACTATCAACTAGAAACTATTAACTAAATCAAAGTGTTACAGATCAACTAGAAACAGCAACTAAACCGTACTAAATCAAAATGTAGTAGGGAGGAGGGAGGAGGTGCTGTGGATGGAGGGGGGAGGAGGAGGGGTGGCTAGAGGAGGGAAGAGGGAGGGGGCGACGGATGGAGGAGGGAGGAGCGGGGGCGGCTGGAGGAGGAGGCTTACTGAGCCTAGGGGATGGCAATGATGACAGCCGTGATGCGGCCATGGCAGGAGGAGGATGGCCGCGACGGTGAGAGAGTGAGGATAGGGAGAGTGAGGAACGAGCGGCGCGGGGAGGATAAGGCTGGCTTAGCAGCATCGCAGGTCACGACCCGACGCCACTGCTAAACCCATTAGCTGTATCGCGGGTTTCAGGCCAACGTTGCTGCTATGTTGGGACGGGCAGTTGGGCCCGGGTTGGCCACAGTAGCAGCGTAGGCCATGAGCCAGCACTACTGCTAATGGGTGCACGCGCTGGTACTCTGGCCAGCCTGTGGGGGCATGACGGGGCCCACATAGTGGTAGCGCTGGCCCGTGCTACTGCTAATTCCCACATGTAGTGCGGGTGCCAGGCCCGTGCTACGGCTAAATAACAGTAGCGCTGCCCATTAATCCCATACTACTGTTAATTCTCTATTTATAGGGTATTTTCTAGTAGTGTTTGGGCGAATTGTAACCGAATTTTAGTTAATTTCTAAAGCTCCTAGTTTGATGCAAAAAAGGGCTAATTGTGTCCGTTCAGGACTCTGGACGCAAGGGTCTCACATATTGCTAAATTTCAAACTCCCTTCCTTTATCCTTTTCTAATCAAGAATATATTCATCATGGAAAGTATACTGAAATGGTACTATCTCCATTTCGTTGTATAAGTCATTCACGTAGTTCTAGATCGATAATTTAACTAACTAAATATATATTATATATGATAAAAAAACATTTATTTAGAAACTACATCTGTGTAGAAATATATTGATATACTTTTCATGACATATAATATATATTTAATTTTTTAAATCGATGACCTAAAACTACACAAATGACTTGTACACAGGGACGGAGGGAGTGTACTTCATGATGACGGTGATGAAGATCCGGCGATGGCGCCGAGTATATATGAATCAGCGAATTTGTGTGGATACTTACCAATCGACGGGGAGAAGAATGAGGCACGGTATTTGCGTGGCCTAGCCATGCATGCAACGTTACACAGTTTTCACATACGACATGCAAAATGCAATGTAGACAGCTGGTAGAATTGGTTTCCATGCCATGGTTTGGTTCCGGACTTCCGGTGGATGGATCACACCACCCACACCCACAGTCATACATATACGTGTGCGTGCTCTCATTTTCAACACCCAACCCCACTTTAGTTTAATTTGGTGTACACTAATAATCAACCCGGTTTGTATAATTTCCCTTCTTAATGCACGGGTTGTATTTTTATTATTTGTTACTATATTTTTCTGTAATAAATAAAGAATGCATGTATTTGTAGTAAAACATGGCATCAAGTTACGACCACCAGCTTGTTACATCTTCCATGTAAGAGTGTTATTGTTAATTACTCTGTAATTAAAGTTCTACCGAGGGATGAGAACCATGAAAAGCAAGATCTCAAATAATAATAAAGCAGAAATCAAGAAAGAGGAAACCACAAGAATGAAGACTACTAGAGCCAACTTCAATTTATTTTGGAATTGATGAAGTTACTAAGAAGTCACATTGAGCAGTCCGTCCATCTCTACCAACATAATTGCAAACCACGTGTGATGCGGTGTCGCGCACATCCGCATAGGTTTCACAAATGTATTTTCATCCTTTTTGAACATAAACTGTTTTTCTTATAAGCACCATGAAATTTCATCAACTCTGTCCCATAGAGAGACGATGGTCGAAAACATATCATAGTACTTTTGCACCCACCCACTCAATCCCCTCCCCCCCACCACCACCCACACACACACCCCAACCTCTTCGTTCGTACCCCTCTAAACTCATTGCGTCCCACCTTAGGGCCTCTTTGATTCACGGGCGTCGGGCGACAGACCCCGGGCAACCAGGGTGGGCTGATCCTTTGTAGACTATAAGTACAATATTAATATTTGGCATTGTTCTACATTGTAGCTACGTTGTTGGCCTCGGACATGACTTCAACCTGACATTGTTGTTGCTTTGATTGCTGGAAAACTGGAATGGAGAAAACACTGTGTGTCGAATCACGTGTGATTAGAAACCGGAAATATTTGCATCAAAGAGTATCTGACATTACACAAGAAATACAAATAAATTGTAACAAGAAGTTTGAGTTACTATAATTTTTCTCCAAAATGTAATGCAATAGAACAATTACTAGTAAAACACTCGTGCGCTGCTACGGACTATAATAGTCATATATATCAATCAAACATATGATTAAAGTCGTACTCAAAGACGAAGTTCATTTCTCTCTCATAGGTCCAGGCGTGTTCGGACATAAAACGGGGTCCAACGAGCTCCTCAAAATTCAACCTTCTGGATAGTCCAGACTCTCCCAAATATAGCCTATATATGGGTGAGAAATGTGGTTATTCGGATTATCCATCATATTATTTCCAACGCGCGGTCCCAACACAAAACCTCACCCCACGATGCACTCTTTCATTTTTCTATTGGACCCTCCTTCCCGCTCAGTTTCCCATCGCAGCTGGACATTTCTTGCTGGCTCCCTCTCCTTTAAAATCGGATGACGTCCATCTCATTTTTGCCATAACGCCCACTCTACTTCACACTATACTTCCCCTGGACCGCCAAAAAGCAGTTCCCCATGTGTATCACTTCTCCTTCACCGTCCTCACCATTCAAAAAATCCTCCATGCGTATATTGAGCATGGTTTTTAATAGGGCCATATCAGACAGTCAGTCACATTTTCTCTCCCTTTCATCAACCACCTCTTACACGTACTCCCTCCGTCCCATAATATAAGAGCGTTTTAGTGTTAAAAACGCTCTTATATTATGGGACGGAGGGAATAACTTCAATCCGTACATTCCCCATCATTTATGTTACATAAGTTAAACAAGCAAGGTTTAGAATATATATTTTTCTTAGAATTTTTAGAATTAGGCTCAATTAACCTACCGCTAACATTTGTAAATCTGGGATATGGCGGTGCACAATATTTGTGTGCATCTTACCAGCAACCAATTTGGAATACGCACTAGTATTTCTCTTTCCTCTCGATTTTCTTTGTGAATGCAGTCGCTAAAATACGCCCTATGAATCTCTTTGTTGTTGTTTTCTTTTAACTAGTAATAATGTACGTGCAATGCACGTATTAGATAGGATATTAGTGGCACGTTATATTAGGTAAGGTATATTTATGGCACATTGATATTTGGTAAAATATTAATTGCTTTCTTCACGGGAATGGTAAGATATTAATTACATGGCAGATTTCATGGGATAGCGTTGAGTCTAAACATGTTTATAACCATTCATGGTGGTGAGTAATAAGAGTGTTAAACGTGTTTCGTGCTCAACATTGAAGCGATTTGAACCGCTAGATCACATGATTTGACGGTAGAGATGGTTTGGATCTGCCCCATTAGGTCTTTTTATATTGATATAAATATAGATATAGATAATCAAAAATAAAAAAAGGGTTTCCTTGTGAAGCACCGCCAGATCAACGACTGTATCTGCTAATTTATTTGCTCATGGAAATGCATTAAAAGCGCACGATTGGAAACTCCCATTTTAATAGTATGGGAATGGATCCTCTACACATCTCTCTCTCCGCTCTCCCTCTCTGGAAAAGGCTGCTGCCGCTGCTTCTCTCTCCTCCTCTCTCTTTTCCTTTCAAAACCGATTTTTTGTCCAAAAGGACCCCCTGCCGAACGCTATTGTCAAAAAGGACTATCTGCAGATAAAAACGTCAAAAAGGACCCCCTGACTAGTGGCGGCAGGTGCGGCAGGCGACACGTGGCACCTGCCGCCACACCAGGAGGCGGCGGGCCCCGCCGCCACCGCAGGAGGCGGCCGCGCGGTGCACAACGGATTCGGCACAGTGCAACGGAACGGGTGAGGCCAGGTGGGCCACGCCGCCACTGGCTGAGGCGGCCGCTGCTGCCCATGCCGCGCCCAGGCCGACAGCAGCATCTTCACGGGAAGCGAGGCGCGGGCCCGGCCGCCACCGGGTGAGGCGGCAGCGCGCATGCGGCCCGACAGCCCTGACGGCGCTGATTTCAACGGCGCTGATTTCTATGACAGCGACCTGACGGCGCTAATTTGGACGGCGCTGATTTTCCTATTGCAGATGGCGCTGATTCCCGTGTGCAACAGCGACCCTGACGGCAGTGATTCCCACGAGCGGGAAAATGCACGCTGATGCTTCTTTCGCCCAAGAAACAGTCTTGCTTTAGCTTCTTTTGCCTCAGCGGATAGGACCGCACTGTGAGAATCGCTCTGGCTATTGCTTGAGAGGATGCGACGGCATCAGTCACTCGCTGCGGGAATCCAATACTGCGGGAAGCTATTGCGCCGACACTACAGGGATCCTAAAATTTACTGCTTAATTTTCTCGCCATTATTTATCGTCTGGGCTTATAAAAGGAGACACCGAGGCTCTCGTCCAGCCATCCTTGAAATCGCCACTGCGCAAAGTGTATAACACAATTTTTTTCAGTCGGTATGAGTTTGCCTTGCTCGGATCAAAGCATTAGGCCGAGGAAAATGAAGAACGCAAGTTTGCCTCCTGGGGTGGCAGTCCTGCGATGTTGGTGTGGCGATCTTTGCAAGGTGAAGGAGGTGACGGATTTTTCAGATTGGTTGGGCATGAAGTTTTTCATGTGCGCCAATTATGAGGAAGATCCTGCCGTAGCTATTTCAGAGTACGACAAGCCTCCGGTATGCTTTAACCATCACGAATAGATATTGTTGGTATTTTCATTGATTCTTTAGTAACATTCTTGTTTCTTGTTGTAGTCTCCTCCGCCTCTGTGCATGTACTATCATTGGATTGACACGGAGAAGCCGGCTTGGGCAGTGACTGAGATTCGTGAAAGAAGTCGCCGTGCGTGGAATAGTTTATTTGCGGAAGAGCGACGCGAGAAGGCGGAAGCTGAGGAGAAAGCAGAGCAAGAGAGAGAGTTAAAAGAATACTATGCGGAGCAACACCGTTTTTTTGAGGAAATGGGAAAGAAAAACAGGGAAGAGGCTCGTCGCATGGAGGAGCAGGAACGACAGCGAAAGGAGGCTCGTGAGGCAGAGAGGCAGAGAAAGAAAGAAAGGGCTCGTCAGGCCAAGGCAGCAGAAGAAGCTGGCGATGGAAAAGGAAAATATCCACGCTGGACTCAGTAGATTCCTGTGGTAGTATTTAAAATTCCGCAATCATTTGTATCTTTATTTCTGCACTTTAATGTAGCTTTATTTCAGGAGTTAAATGTAGGTATATTCCTACAATGTATCTTATTTTCAGTTGTGCCGTGTCGTAATGGAAAAAAAATATAGTTTAAGAATAAAGTAGTGGCATTTTCTTTCCCTCCACTAATATCGAACATCGTGCAACAACTACAAAATAAAATTAAGATAGAACATAATGCCCTACAATAACAGAGTACAAACTAATAATGCAAGTACATCCGAATTAAACGGTAGAACTGGAATAAAACTACATGAAGGCATCATCGTCATCCTCCATCGATGCAGAACTCTTGCCCTTCGAGGATGTAGAACTCTTACCCTTGGACGATGCAGAACTCTTGCTCTTCGAGGATGCAGTACTCTTGCCCTTAGACGATGCAGAACTCTTGCCCTTTGATGATGCAGCACCCGGAAGCGGCGGCATGAAGATATCATCTTCATCCTCGCTCTCCTCAGTCCATAAAAATGGATGCATTTCTGCAGTCCTTCTGAAAGTTTCACTCTTCGGCTCCACTACATTCTTCCACCTTGCATGCAACCTAAGAAGTTCTTTACGTACCTCCTCATAGGTCCTTTCAGGCCACCCAGACCTACGTAATTGGTGAGCCAACTCATTCATTATGGTGTCACTACCGGTGAGTTCGTCCCATGGAACTATCCTACTGTCCATCCTGAAATCGGTAGCTAGCCTCAGAAGAGTCCTGCTCATCCCAGGGTGAAAACTACGATCGAAAGGATAATGGGACATCTCGACTACACTACACTCGAATGCTTATCCACCTCCGTCTGAATGGGGTTTTATAGGTAGAGAGGAGAAAATGGCGGGAAAGAACGAGTGCAGTATGGCGGGAAAGGGTTGGCGGGAACATATGGCGGGAAACGAGTGGCGGGAAGATATGGCGGGAAGGGGTTGGCGGGAAACGGGTGGCGGAACATATGGAGGGAAAGCGTTGGCGGGAAAATATTGAGGGGAAAGCGTTGCCTGAAAATATTGAGGGGAAAGCGTTGACTGGTGCATTTTTATTTCAGCAAACATAGATGTTCAAATCGAGAAGTCTGATACACACATATATAGATACAATGGGTCGCGCACGTGCATAGATGAATCACCCTACTTAACGACGACCACCTGGCCTTTCCTTACGACCGGAAGGCGACAAGCGATTAGGTGGCCGGGTCACACGAAGACCGCGGCCGTACTACACTTTGGCTTCATGTGTCTGCGAGTCCTGCGTAGGTGGTGGAGTCGCGAATCCTTGTTGCGAACCTGAAGCGTAATTGTAGGCGTATGGTTGTGACTCCGGGGGGATAAAAGATGGGCCAATAACATCCCCTCCGAAGAACTCTGTAACTAATGATGTAACCGTGTCGCCAAGATCATGTGATGCTCCCCGGAGGCCTGTGTTGACGCCATGATCATGTGATGCTCCTCGGAGGCCTGTGTTGACGCCGCGTTGGGTGTTCTCATCGCCCCAATTAACATCAGGTGTGTCCTGCACATAGAAACATTTTAAACAAACTGTTAGAGGATAATATATGATATCATTGTAAATGCATTGAAATGTAAACATGACTACCTGAGCATATCCCTCTCCTATACTGTCTGGCCATTGTACTTGGTGCTGGTTTAAATCTGGTACACGAGTCTCCTCGGGCATGGGGATCCCTCGCGTGGAGAGAAACGGCTGAGATCCCTCACCTTGGGTGTATGCATCATATCCTGTGTACGCATATGGGTTAGGGGAAAGAAACTGCTCGGGCATCGAATCCAAGCCCGTGCCATGGTCCTGAGATGTTTGCCCCTGACGAAGCTGCATCGAAGAAGAGCGATGCAGTGGCAGAGATGAGTCATGGCGTGGCAATGTCGTTCTAGTACTCGGACCCTCCCCCCATTCCTCATGGCTCGTACGCGCCTCGCTCGGTCTGGACGACGGTGCCGCACTCGGTCTGGCTGACCTCGCTACCGGCATGTATGCTCCAGTGGCAACGTCGTCGCCTCTACCGCATCTGAACTTCTTTGCCACGAATTGTTGCAAAAGTTTCTGGAATGTCTTGCGATATGGGCCCTGGGCCGGCATGCTATCCGTAGCCATCTGCCCTACTTCGTTGACATTTTCAAGCTGAACAATATTTGGATGTTATTTAGTTCCAATGATTATGAAATGATGGACCTAAAAAAGTTACAAGTGATTACCAGGTGGTCACGATAGTAAGCTGCATGCAGCTCAACATGTCTCCGCGCCTGCTCCTTTTGTGTGAGATGTGTTGGTATAGTAGCTGGCTGACTGGCCAGGCTAGCACGTGTGTTCATGCAGTACCACTGCTTGTACGCTTGATCTGTACTTCCATCGTACGGCCTGCAAAATTAAATAATTACATAAACCGTTGTGATGAAAGCAAGGCATCTTCACGCATCGTATGATCATCGTAAAAAAATAATGTACATAAAATATACCTAAGTTGACGCACTATATCTGCTAGCGCTTCATTTGTCCACTTGTGTACCCATTCACTATTCTCTTCCCTCCAATCGTATAAACTCCAACCCCTGCCCATATTGGTTAGCCTGCAAATTATGTAACAAAGTGTGAGTTTAGTAAATTAAAAATGACACTAACTATTTAGGGATGTCACATCTTACTTATGTGTTTCCTCATTGATACGTCTGGGAAAAGGTGGTGGAATTTCTTGATAGAGACCGAACTGTCTCATTACACGCTCTGGGTTGTAAGGTTCAACACACCACAGGAACAATAAGTTGCAGCGAGTCAGCCAGAATGCACTATCGGTCAACATGCCTGGTGTGAAGTGTCGAGCATCAAAGACCATTTTTAGCTGGTCCTGAGTCCACGGGTTCCATGTGACTTCTGCCTCATCAAGTATCTCAAACTGCTGGTGGTACATAGGGTAACAATTTTTCGCAATATCTGGAGACCAACGTTTCCGTGCCTTTGTCCACCTGGTGGCCATAGTTGCGCTAGCACCCTCGCCAAAGTCATATGGGTATATGGGTTGTACTATACGAGGTCGTCCTACAGGGAGGTATTCCCAGGACCACAACTGTAGAAACTCATAGGCGACACAAAGTAATGGAGCTTTTTGTGCGAAAGAGGTTTTTTGCGTGGCATCACACAAGCCTCTGTATGTATGAGATAGCATGGCAGAACCGAAGTTGTATTTTGGCTGCTCGGGTAAAGGTTCATCTACCATATTCTCTGCAATGTAGATGAGACCAGGGACAGCAACGTCCCCATGTGAATTTGGAAATAGATTCCCGAGGAGCCACAACAAATATGCAAACAGATGTCTTTTTCTCGTCTCCTCATTGGCGAAGCTAGATAAATTAAGAAAGTTATCACGAAGCCAGACGAGTGGGATGCCCCGAGGGTTACCAGAACGTTGTGATTCTGGCATTTCCATCCCAAGACGGGCTGCTATATCTAATGCCAAAGATGGAGACACTCGTGGAGAGACTACCGGCTCACCTCTAATTGGTAGAGCAGTGATCATAGAAACATCTTTCAGTGTAGGTGCAAGCTCCCCAAAACGAAAGTGAAAGGTGTGGGTTTCAGGTCTCCACCGGTCAACGAGGGATGTCAAAAGGGATGGGTCCGAACGTACTTGGTCGTCGCATGATGTGAGCCTAGCAAAACCTTGTAATCCATAAGCGTCAAGGTGAGCAAGGAAATGATTGTGTATCGGCCATGTTTTCTTTATGGTTCGAAGTCTGAAAGGCCGATAATCATGCTTAGTATTTGGTTTCAAAAATAGGTGGCAACGGTGCCCGGCATCATGGGGCCCCTGCAAAAGCACTGGCACTTCACCCATAACCTGCACACAAACATACAAATATAAATTACGAGGAAGACAGAAATACAAATGCAAATCTAAATTAACTTAAAAAATACAAAGAGATACGATTTACATTAATTATCTGAAGTTAACATCAGGAGTACAATAATACAAAGAGAATGAATTTAAATTCAATATAAGTACACATAACGAGTACAAATATAAATAGACATGGCGAGTACATATATATCAACATCATGCGTTGTTGTTGGCTCGATACGGGCAGTCTTTGCGTGAATGTCCAGGACACCTGCAAACGCGGCATCGCCTTGGTTCTCCCATCTGGCTATGGTCCATGTCATTGCGATGACGCCTAGACTGACGTCATCCCTTTGCGGTTCTCATCAAGTCGGTGTTCGGAACCCATTTCGGCCCATCTGGCCACAACATTTTGTAGTTCATATCAATGCCCCAAGCCCAGAACTCACCGTTCCAAGTGTTGTACAGATTGTACATGTTAAAGTACGGCGATATGTATGGCTCGACGCTGATTTTTTGAACAGCAGCCGCCCGGAGCACATGACTGCAAGGGTAGCCCTCAAGCTTGGGCTTGTTACAAGTGCACTCACAGGAGGTTGAGCCAAGGGTGACAGCTTGCTTTTTTGATCCTCTGTGGTGACCCTTAACGTACTTGGCTCGCACATTGACCTCCCACTTATTCCTAAGTGTGTCCACTTTCCTGCAGCCATGACTTTGGGACTTCTTTGCTTTCTCGTCCAGATGTCTTTGCATCTTCTCGGACCATGGCTTGTTCAATTCAACTTGTGCTTTGGCGACGGTGACCCTGTCTGCAAAGTATGACAGGGTCCGGTTCCAAGTTTCTTCAATTAGGGCTGTGATAGGCAGTGCTCGCACCCCTTTAAGAACATCATTGTACACCTCTGACATGTTGCTGGTCATTATTCCATACCGAGCCCCAGTGTCGTGAGCTTGTGCCCACTTCTCCAAATGAGGGCAATTCTCGGTGATCCACTGGCTCAAATTTATGGCCGTCCTACGACCCCTCCGGTCTTCTCTCTGCGGCAAGGCCGCGCGGTCGATCTCACCATTGATACCTGCCCATATCGCATTCATTTTGGCTACAGTTTTTTGCATGCACATCCTCTTGAATAACTTGAACCAATCCTTGTTTTTGAATTTGGAGTAAAATTTTGCTGCCAAATGCCTCATGCACCACCTTCCCTCTAGATCGGGCCAGCCCCACTCTTCTTCCGACGCCTTAATTATTTCAAGAGCGCTTAATAATCCAGTGTTGCGATCAGAAATGATGCAAACACCTTTACGCTCTTTCACGACACCAATCTTCACGCAGCTCAGGAACCACAACCAGCTATCTTGTTCTCGCTCTCGACCAATGCATATGCAATAGGAAGAAGCTGATTATTTGCATCCGCTGCAATCGCCACCAATAATGTGCCCTTGTACTTTCCAGTGAGAAAGGTACCATCAACAGATAATACCGGGCGACAGTGCCTGAAGGCTTGTATAGTCTGGGCGAATGCCCAGAATAAGCGGTCCAGGATTAGCTCACCCGGGTTCATTGGGTTTGGACGTTCTCTCCGCCAAACTTGAGTCCCCCTATTAGCACTTGCTATTTGATGAAGCATTCTAGGGGCATAAGAATATGCCTCCTCATAGGTACCATACAAGTTCTTGAATATATTTTCCTTCGCATGCCTAGCCTTGCTGTAGCTAACAGGGAATCCAATTAGATCCTCTGCATCTTTTTGCAGAGCCCTAACACTAATGTTGAGACTTCCCTGCACAATTGTTTCCATCGTCTGTGCCACAAATTTTGCTGTCACATTGCAGTGATCTGAAAGAGTCCCAGTTTGCTCACAGGTATGCTCCACTATTTTTGTGATATGCCATGACTGACATACCCCAGGCTTCAGTCTAGCGAGAACTCTTCCGCGGCAACCTTTCGCGGTGTGGATGCATATGACCTTCAACTCTTTTTTATCAGACTGCTTCACTCTATGCTGGCGGTGGATGCCGATTGCATAGCTACCCATTGCCTGGTAAGCAGACTTCTTATCTGGGAAAACTTGCCCAACCTCCAGGCTTCCCGCTCCTAGGCCAGAAGCAGAGTGAAATTCGTTGGTGATGCTCATATCCTGTAAAAACCCAGGTTGCAGTGCCGCCGCGACCGCCCTCTGAGGAGGAACATCTTCTTCTCCGCTTGACTCCGAAGACGCAGAAGAATGATCATCATCATCTAGCGCCTCCGGCAATCCCTCCACGTGTTCGCTCATGTCAACGGCCGCCGACCAATATCCTGTGTCATACACAGGCTGGCCGCCCGTCGGTTCCGATGGGCCGATGCTAGGGGCTGATGTGATGGCCAACTCGACCTCACCACCCCTGCTACTGCATCCGGCAACATCAGTGACTGAAATGAACTCCACATACACCATCGGCTGACCATACATTGAGTTATTGGGATTGCTTGCAAACCTCATGTACGACCCCCACGACCGATCACCTGTGACAGGCCGCAAACCCCAACGGGCAACTGTCCCATCATTTCCTCCGTCAACGACGAAGGCCTCCATTGTCATTTTTTTTCCTGCATCACTGGGCCAAACACCGCTCGGATGCACCTTCTAACAGCTGCGTAACCCACGTTGACCATGTCTCTCACCACTACTGTAGTCGACTCACAGAAGGACACATCCACCCCGCATGGACCGTCGCGTAAGACGTTCCCATAGTACACTACTAAATTTTCCATAGTACCTAACCAACATACATGTTTACATTTCAAATAATTAGTAACTGAACATTTAGTAACGATGACAACATTTACATATCTTATGACTAAAATAATAACCGTATTTTCGTTATAAATATTCGGTTTGTTTTTAGAATCATTTGCTTAGACTTTAAGGGGTTGTTTGGTTAACGGGTATTTAAAGATCTATTTTTCTCAAATTTGTCTATGAGCGTAACAAACTAAAACTCTGTTTGCTTTTCTCTAACTACCCCAAAAATATCCTAAAATAGTTCTCGTAACATGCAAAAACTTAGCTTCTGGAAAAACGACTTTTCGTAAAATATGGTTTTCTACATAATTTCCTTACAACAGGTTATGACAAAACTGAGGGTAAGTACTCGCTATCCAAACAACCACTAAACATAATATTACGATAATAACATTTAAATATCATATGAGTAAAATATCTAATTTCTTCCGGCATGATATAATGTTTTTCATATCATACGATAAATTTCATTTATTTACAAATAATAATATTTGCAGCGGCATGACAGTACATCAATATAAAAAATATTAACAAAATTACGGCGTCATTTTATACCTTAGGTCCAATATGGATGTGCTTGCAAATGCAATTAAGCGTCCAAATAGTTCGAATAAATATCCGTCACCAGTAAAATATGAACAGAATCAACCTATTATCACATGAACATCAATATTACACACGGATTTTTCTTTCTGCTATCAAAAGTATGAAAATAACACTTGCATGTATGTGGTCATCATCTCAAAAGGGATAGCGAAGATGGTAACACAATTTATTCAATCACGTCATCTCTTCCTTGTTTGCTACTAAGATGAATTATTTTACCTAATTACATTTATCATTAAGTACATTACCACCTAATCTTAACATATAAAATTTAGATTATTGTGACATAACAAAGTAGACCTACGATTTCCTAACCATAGACTTATTAATAAACATACCACATGAAATATCATACCACATGCAATGAAAAATTACAGTGTAATTTTTTCTTAATTACCGTATTAAGAGCTTCTCGCATGTCAATACAAATGTATGCAACTAACATTGATACAACATCTTCAACCTACTCTTATCAAAAAAATAGTTTAAATGTTGTATCCGTCGTTTGAATTTTTTCCGAACATCTAAGCACTAACATCACATAGCTAATGACGAGCTAAATGACTAACTAATTACCACCGTGCATCACAAAAAAATCCATGTATTGCAAAGCTCATACCTTGATCTCCCCCTTCGTACTTCACTTAGCACGGCAAATCCTACTCCAGAAACTCCAAATGACTCCTCCAAGTGCTGAAATAATGCCTAAAACAACATAGAGTACACACTTAGGAACTAATCAAACAGAACTAAAACATCATGCATGCAAACAAAACCAACAAAAATGGATAGATCTTACCTTAATCTATCTTTTCTTCAACTTCACCATCTTCGAAAACCAACTCTAAATCGGCCAAAATCACGAGTGAAAGTAGCTACCAAGTATTTCCTTCTGTGTATTCTTCTAGACTTAGACAGAGTAGAGAGGCAGTGAAGGCAAGGAGAGATATTCGAGAGAGTGTATGCGCAGCCGCGGTTGTGCGTATATAAAGAGGAGGAGCACTGTATTGTCGGCAGAACGAGATACACTCAGCTACCGCAGCCTCGGATTCCAGCATTGCGTTGTCTCATCACACGCAGCAACTAGACCGCTCTCGGGTGTCGGCAAGAAGCGGAAATCACGCAGGCTGCGGGAATCAGATTCCAATTTACAAAGCATCTGCGGAAATCACGCGCTGCAGCAGGCCGTCCAAATTAGCGCCGTCAGGTCGCTCTCATAGAAATCAGCGCCGTTGAAATCAGCGTCGTCAGGGCTGTCGGGCCGCATGCGCGCTGCCGCCTCAGCCGGTGGCGGCCGGGCCCGCGCCTCGCTTCCCGTGAAGATGCTGCTGTCGGCCTGGGCGCGGCATGGGCAGCAGCGGCCGCCTCAGCCAGTGGCGGCGTGGCCCACCTGGCCTCACCCGTTCCGTTGCACTGTGCCGAATCCGTTGTGCACCGCGCGGCCGCCTCCTGCGGTGGCGGCGGGGCCCGCCGCCTCCTGGTGTGGCGGCAGGTGCCACGTGTCGCCTGTCGCACCTGCCGCCACTAGTCAGGGGGTCCTTTTTGACGTTTTTATCTGCAGATAGTCTTTTTTGACAATAGCGTTCGGCAGGGGGTCCTTTTAGACAAAAAATCTTCAAAACCCACGCCGAAGGAAAGAAAGAAAGAAAGGAAAACAAAACCTTCCCTGCTGCGCGCAGACGGACGCAGGACGCAGGACGTCGTACGTGCGATACGAGAGCAGGGGAGTTGGTGGCGGGCGGGAGGGCCGATGTTGGCGAGGGTGGTCGCGGCGGCCGTCCTGGCGCTCGCCGCCGTCGTGGCCTCGGCGTCCGCGGCGGCGGCCGGCGACGACACTTATCCGGTGCGGTGGGAGGTCGGGTACATGACGGTGGCGCCGCTCGGCGTCTCGCAGAAGGTTCGCGTGCAAGGAACAACAACTGATCTCTCTCTCCCTCTCCCTCTGTGTGTGTGATGTTGATTCCGTCTTCGGGCATGTTCTTGTGTTCTTGAAACTTCAGCAAAAAAAAAGGTGTCCTTTTGAATCGTTGTTGACGTTGTTTTGAGGAACTCGTGTTGGAAATGCTGCCTTTGCCTGTTTTCCTTCTCCTTCCCCCCGTGTTGCTAATTTCGCGGCCTCGAACGCACGATCCCGTCGTGCTGCCTTCGGTTCCTCTTGCAGGGGGGCGTTGATCTGATGGATTTTTGTCTTAATTGTTTTCAAGGAATTATTTTATCGTTGTAGGCAAAATAAATAAATATTTCTACGTGGGTTTTTGTCTTAATTTGAGACAGAGTGACGGCCTTAAATCTCGAAATAAATCTGTAGCGGCATCGCGATTTTCTTGTCCTAAAAATAGCAAGTTGCCCTATGTGTACTTGACTTTTCATAGATCATCAATCTTTTTGGGGGTTGGATTACTGCCTCTCTTTCTCGAGGTTCTAGCATTAATTTCTTGGAAAAATTAGGTTTTGTTTTTACATAAAATTCGTTTGTTCGTTTACTCATGCCAAGTAGGAGTATTTTTTCTGCAGCTCCCTTCAAAAAGAAAGGGATTTTTTTACATAATTTATTTATTCATATCCGGTGTGGATGCAAAATTACAAGTAGATGATAAAATTTTTTTTTGCAGGTGATTGCAATCAACAACCAGTTCCCTGGGCCACTCCTGAACGTGACAACCAACTGGAACGTGAGGGTGAACGTCCAAAACAACCTGGATGAGCCTCTCCTCCTCACCTGGTTTGTATTCTACCATCCCAGATTCAAAATAATTATTTATTCTGCATCGCAATTCTTTTCCATTCTTTAGCTATATATATGTTGGAATGTGCACAAATTTGTGAACATGGCGTGCGAATGAAGGAAATGTACAGCTACATCTTTAGTAGTTTCTGTTATCTGTGACGAATTCCCATCTTTAGCTGTAGTCCCATTTGCATGGTCGCAGGTACTATTAGGCATTGTGTCACGCAAATGCTTTCTCTATTTGGGGACGTTTATAAGCTTATTAATACGATCATGCCATGGCATAACCATATGTGCACATCACTATGCTTTTTCCCATGGATTTGCTCAGCTCATCTGTGGACAATTCTCTGTATCATTAGCCCATGCATTTATTGTTGCAGAAAATGTTAACTTCTTTCACTGTCTCTGTAGTTTTGTACAGCCCTTTCTTTCAATACGTATTTCCTGCACATCTAGTAAGCGCTGTTCTACATATAACAAACAACACGTCAACACTTGAAATGCTTACTCATAAGTAAGTTTGGAGATGGTAAAATGCTACTTCTCGAGGGCCCTTTCTGCACATTCCAACATTTAAATGCGCATATGGAGGTCATTGCGCGCCAATTCTGATCAAGTGAATAACTGGGAGTGCTCTCATCTCATATGTATGGCTGGCAGGGATGGCATCCAGATGAGGATGAACTCATGGCAGGACGGCGTCGCCGGCACCAACTGCCCAATCCCTCCCGGATGGAACTGGACCTACCAGTTCCAGCTCAAAGACCAGATCGGAAGCTTCTTCTACTTCCCTTCTCTCGGCCTCCAGCGGGCTGCGGGCGGCTACGGCCCTGTAACCGTCAACAACCGCGCCGTTGTGCCCGTCCCCTTCAACCAGCCTGATGGCGACATCACCTTGTTCATTGGAGATTGGTACACCAAGAGCCACACGGTAAGTCCTGATTCTTCGGTTGCAATATTCAGTTTAGTTTTTTTCTTTTTGCGAAAAATGTTCAGTTTATTGTCTGTCAGTGTTTCATAAATAGTCTGAGAGAACACTGAGTTCTTGACCCCTGACACTGTCTTTCTTGATTCCTGGCAGAAGCACAATACCATATAGAGTTGATACGTATTGTTCTTCTGGCAAGATATAGAGAAAATCAATCTAGTATTGATTAGAAATTCATTTCCCAGTTTATTCTTGCCTTAGACCGATAATAATTGGCAAGGGAATAATATGTTTTTACAGCAATAAATACAAGTATATCATCCAATGAGTTGTCTGATCCATGGACTGTGATTTTCTTAAACACTTTGCCTTTGTGCTTGAGAGGTGCTCTCTGTCACTTGCAGGAACTGAGGGACATGCTAGATGATGGCAAGGATCTTGGGATACCTGATGGGATTCTGATAAATGCAAAGGGCCCTTACAGATATGACACCACACTGGTTCCAGAAGGCCTTCAATATGAGATTGTTGGAGTTGAGCCAGGTAACTTGTCTTTGATCACAAAAAAGAATGACCTTCGAATCTGCACTTGTATATGTGCCCAACTCTCATATTTTCTGGATTATTGTATATTCCTGGTTTAAGCTAGTTATGCATACCAAGTTGTAGTCGACAGCAATTCAATGTCTCCAGGTATGGTGAATATAATTATGAACTGTTTGAGTTAGAATTTGGCGAAAATGTGACTAGAAAATGAAGTGTATCTAATGCTGAGCACAATAGTATGGCATATTATCCTTGTTACAAAATGGTCAGATTTATTACATTTCTTAGTGTGACTTGGAAATTGCACGAGTCAAGGAAACAAGATTAGAAAATTCTAGCTACACTAGGATATCAGTGTCAAGATTGTTAACATACACCTTCCTGATAGTTATTAGCACCACTGCTCCCGAACTCTTTATCATATGAAGTATAATACTCCAAAACCCCAATGCTCTAAACAGGCAAAACATATCGCTTCCGCGTTCACAATGTTGGCACCTCAACCAGCCTGAACTTCAGAATCCAGAACCACAACATGCGTCTCGTAGAGGCTGAAGGAACATACACTTATCAGCAGAATTACACCAACCTCGACATACATGTCGGACAATCATATTCTTTCTTGGTGACCATGGACCAAAATGCAAGTACAGACTATTACATCGTGGCAAGCCCGAGGTTTGTGAGCAGCGAAGCTCGCTGGCACGATGTCAATGGTGTAGCAATCCTGCAGTACTCAAACTCCAAAGGCAGTGCTTCTGGCCCCCTCCCTGATGGTCCAGATGACTTCTACGACAAGTACTATTCCATGAACCAGGCAAGGTCTATCAGGTTAGTGACTGATGGGTGACTTGACAACATTGCTGTAATAATATTTTGTTCATGTAACTTAGGAACATGATTGTTCTTTACCATCAACTCTTGAAACTTGTCTCCATGATGAGTCCTTGCATTGTTGTTCCAGGATGAATGTGAGTTCCGGTGCTGCACGTCCAAATCCACAGGGATCATTCCGCTACGGCTCGATCAACATCACGCAGACCTTTGTGTTGAAGAATGAGTCACCCTTGCGCATTGACGGGAAGCGTCGAAAGACGATAAACAGAGTGTCGTACTCACCTCCTGAGACTCCACTGAGGCTTGCTGATCTCCACAACCTTACAGGGGTCTACAAAACTGACTTCCCCACAATGCCAAGCAATGCGCCACCAAGGATGGCTTCATCTGTGCTAAATGCTTCTTACAAGGGCTTCCTCGAGATGGTCTTCCAGAACAATGAAACCGATGTTCAGACCTACCATCTGGATGGTTATTCATTCTTTGTAGTCGGGTATGCAACATTCTTTGTAGGATACACTTTGCATAGTCTTTAAACCAGCGAGTAGTTACTCATGTAAATGGGCACTGTCATGTTGTGGAATTCCAGGATGGACTATGGTGAGTGGACGCCAAACAGCAGGGGTTCATACAACAAGTGGGATGCCATCTCTCGCAGTACTACACAGGTAAAAGACATCATCTGACCATCATGTGTCAAAGCCATACTACACTTGTGAAGACAAATGCATTCATGGTCATTCTGATACACAATTTTCTCTCTTTTTTCTTTTCTTTTTCCATTCCAAATCAACATCAGGTCTTCCCGGGAGGGTGGACTGCTGTTCTGGTGTCGCTCGACAACGTAGGCATCTGGAATATACGTGCCGAGAAGCTGGACAATTGGTACAATGGGCAAGAGGTTTATGTGAAAGTTGCTGATCCACTGGGCTACAACGTCACCGAAATGATCGCTCCAAACAACACTCTCTACTGTGGTCTGCTGGAACACTTGCAAAAGTATGTCCTGAGCTGAAACACTTGATTTATCCTCTACTGCACCCCTGCTCTTGCGCTGCAATTTCTTACTGTGCCTTTTTATTGTGAAAACCTTTCAGGCCACAGATACATGAGACAAGCAAGAAGTCATCAGGGCATGCCGTGGCTCGATGGAGCACCCAGCTTCTCGCAACCGTGTCACTGATTGTCACAGCTGTGATTTGCAGTTAAATTTGACAAATTGCTAAAAGTTGTTAGTTAGGAATTGTGGGGATTGATAGAACATACATGGGGACGTCAACCATATACAGACTGTAACAGGATGCGTTTTAAATTTTCCTACAGATTCTAATGGTGACTATTAAGTTCCTGAGAAGCACTTTGCGCAAAGGCCAAAGTATTTATACTTGGAAATGAAACGCTGTTAGTTTCTTTACTTGTACGTGTTCTCTTCTAGTCCTTGATGCTTGATTTACTGGTGACTGCTGCTAACCTATGAGCAATTGGAATTTAGACTGAATTTTCTGCATGATGAATGCATTTGCATAAATATGTATACCCGAGCAGTGCAACAAATGCAATTTCATTGATGGATATACTCGTGGACATGTTTTCATCGATCAGTTGTTAAGTAGATTTGGCACTTGTAAACCTGTTTGTTAAGAAAAAGGAAACTCACATGATCAGGCTTTAGAAAACAAGATGACCTTGTTTATTCCTGTCAAAGTAGCGGACAGTGGAAAGATCAATACTCCATCCGTTCACAAATAGTATAAGATATTCTAACTTTTTTCTAATTTGGATGTATATAGACGCATTTTAGTGTGTTTCTTCACTCATTACTCATTTCAGTTCGTGAATGGAGGGAGTACTTATTAAGAGTTTGCATCTCCATCGACACCCACACTCCCTTTCGACCTCTCAACGACTCCGAATAGAGGAGGCAAGTAGGTGCCTTAGCCTCCTTTCAGTTTCTGCAACTCAAGAGCCTCATCTTCACTTGAAGCAACTTCTTTGATTCGACTGCTTATGACCACCTTATTCCATTGAAATTATTGTGGCCTATTAAGCCTTCTAGTTCTAGGTCCATCCAAACATCTGTATTCTTCAAATCATCGAGTACAAGCATGCATTCTCTGTTGCAATGTTCACCCAAGGATTTCTACGAGATCTCTCCCGCTAATTGTATCAGATGGGCATGCACCTTTCAGGATGTTCCGAATCATCTTCCCTTATGATCGCATACACATCCAACTTCTGTGACACTGTGATCCAAATATGACAATCAAAGCAGTCAAGTCTTTATGCTCTCATCTTCACAGATGTCATTGACAAGAGTGGTTATCATAGATCGTCCCATGCATGCCCCAAAGGGTGATGACCGAGGTCCAACTTGTTCTTGCAGCTAACCATTGTATCAGCATTATTTTTCTCCTTCAATGCCCACCGTCTCATCAGCTGGGTAAGGAAAGATAAAGAGGAGTCTTCAGTGTTGGTTGAAACTCTACTACCACCAGGCAGTTGAATCTCATACTGAACACGCAAATTCCGGAGATTCCACAGTCGTAAGCAATAAAAAATATCACATTGCGCTTTTAAGTCTACAAGCTTTACTTATTCAAAAGCTAGATTACATTTCTACAACAGAGGAACATAAATATACCACACTTAGTCCTTCAGTTCGAGTAACTTAAGTTACTCAACTGAACATTGGTGACCAGCTGAGTGGTTAGTGATTAACACATTCTCAAAACACAACAGCGTCGCCATTTTCTGGCCCGTCAATTTCCTAAAAGAAGAAAAACGATGCAAAATTTTGGTACATCATACATGGGCGACTAATTGATACACCCACTTCTGGAAGATCTTGTCGCAATCGGCAAACAAACTGTCAACATGCGTTGTGAGAGCATATGCCATCTGCTGGCTTGTACCAGGCATGCTGTCGCCTCCTCCAGAAGAAACAAAAGAAAATGCATAATGCGACAGAGATATGATGAGTCCATTAACTCAAGACCATGGTGATACGCCTGCTGCGTGATTGTATTAGTAGCTGCTGAGCGACTCCATTGACTCAGGCGTACAGGTGTGTTTTTTCATTTCTGATGTGGCGATAGATGATCTGAGGAAACTCTTATCTTATCCATGTCTCCATGGTGATTAGTACTCTACATCCAAAGCTGTCATCCTTTTTATGCCAAAAAATGCTGCCATCATTTTGCCTGATTGCCTAAAAGCAGTTTGACTTTCAAGAGCTTGACCTTGGCAAGGGAAGTTTACAACATCTATGGAGTACACAGTATGTTGCAAAGTCAGTCATCTTCTAGCTTTCGACAAATTGTCATCCCGTCCCCAATTGGCACCTACAAAGGTGCCCACCCTTTGTTAATTAAGATCAAGTACTAGATAACACATGAGAAGGATGATGCGCTGAATCATAGTATAAGCATATCAAATAAAATTTTGAAACAGCTGAACAAATACAGATATACTATGCACAAAGTAAAATACTCCCTCCGTCCCATGATATAAGATCGTTTTGCAAGCTATATGATGGGGCGGAGGGAGTAAATCCTAAGGTCCACAAGATATGTATGACAGCAGTATGAACATGCCACAATATCAGGAAAATAAATTTCTGAAATTTGGTTATGTACTGCACTGGCACTGCAATACTACGACACATCATTGCTGGTGCCCCTCACATGCTCTAAACAACAGACTAAAGTACAGATATCCCAAGACTTTACAACCAACAGTTGAAAATGGTGACTAATAAGTAAACAAGTGTCAAAAAACATCTTATATTTTCATATGGAGGGAGTATGAGATAGACAAGACGTATGAGAGAGAGAGAGAGAGAGAAAGAGAGCTACCATGCTGATAGTGACACGTTTATCCTCCAAAAGTTTCTTATTGAAATCCCTTATACTGATAGTCTTTGGGTCATTCACCTAAGGAAAAAATGCCAAAAGTGTTATCTAATCTAATATAAAATCTCCATGTAACACCTTTTTTATCATGTCAAAGCTCAAAAGAAAGGAAAAGAACTCACTAGCGGATCAGCAACCCTTCCATACCACAGGACATTGTCCATTACAATTAAACCACCAACTCTTACCTGAAACATAACAAACATAAATACATATATTTTATCTCATCATATAGAAAACATAAGACCCAAAGTGGTCGGACCCTTCCCCAGACCCTGCGCAAGCGGGAGCTACATGCACTGGGGCTGCCCTTTATATAGAAAACATAAATGCTACGGTCGCTGTATGGAAATTGTAGCTAAAATCATAAAAGGTTTGCCATGGGGAATCTTGTATGAAACTACGAGAGGATACTATGGCAAACATAAGCTGAAAGACTACAGGTATTATATCTGAACGAGCAAACCAAAATCTTACTAGCTTAAGTAGAAGCTCAAAATATTCCTCGTACATTCTCTTGTCTGCGTCAACGAACGCAAAGTCATAACTAGAAAAACAAATGATTAGTTAAAACATGCAACGATCAACTAATAAGATGAAGGGTTATACCATACAAAAGTTATTATACCTGGAAGCTTCACCACAGTCGAGCAATGACCTTAGGGAATCTACAGCTAAAGCATGCTTGACATCCACCTAAGCAATTTTTAGGCAGGTAAGAACAGAATCTAGCATACAAGACTACACATTAGTCCTTGAATACTGGTATGCTACACACTCTAGGGGATCCCAAAAAGAGACAAATTTCGATTGTGAGTTTTAGAAAATAAAAAGGAGGCAATTATTATTATTATTTAACCCTAGACCTACCTATGAAACAAATGTGATGTATTACATGTTGGTAATCCTAAATGCAGAAAGTATAGCTACATAAGTCCATACAAGGTTAAATAAATCTAATAACATAGGCGTGGAAAATAAATAATAATGAATAAAGGAGGGAGCAATGAAACTAAAAAGAAGGTTTCGTTGTCCTCCTCACTTCTGATTTTCCCTCCATTATCTAAATGGTTGAGAAATTTAATGTTAAACCACAAAATATGTTGTCCAACGTGCTGAAAGTTACATGCAATTAACTGAAATTACATGCTATGGACCATGAAGTAAACTACAAGTAGATAGAATGATGTAGTTAAGTTGTTACCACCAACTGATCATATCAAGCAAGAGGCTGAAAATAATTACCTTGTGTGCAACCCCAGCAAGCTGATAGTATCTCTTGGCAACTTCTAGACACCTTTCATCCCTTTCACAAGCAACCAAACGACCTGATTCAGGAAGTGCTAATGCGACAGCTAGTGACGAATATCCCTGCAAGAAGATTGAGCAATGCTAAAATAAGCGCAGTGCATTTCCAACAATCTTGTTACTTCTGTACAAGAGTATCTCCTTCACAAGGTATGAAATGATTATCAGTAAGTGCAGCACTTGACAAGTTGACATGCACAATGCACAATCCATGGGTATTATTGTCAAAATACTGTTCAAGGGAGGATGTAAAATCAGGCTTTCAGTACAGAAAAATACCATTTGAATACCATTCGAAGGTTTATTGTGCATATGCTTTTGGAAAAATACAGTGCCCAAAGATGATTTTCTGATTGACTTATGCACACTAGTTATTATTCACGCACTCTACGTTTGGTTTGCTAGGATAACGCATCAGCAATTAGTACAATAAGTATATACGTCAATACAGAATCCTTCGGTTACAAGTAATGATAAGCATTTACTTGCTGAGAGTGGAAGACAAGAAAATCCAGATTAGAAAACACTTGGCTCACATACAGTATAGACGCCAACTTCAATACATCGTTCTGCCCCAAGAATTTGCACAAGCATTGCCAGAAGCTGAGCCTGTGCCGGAGAAACCTAACAAGAGAAAGCAACCAGCTGAAAAATACTTGCCGTCATACTGAAATTTGGTAAAGTATCTACATATTTTTCAAGAATAAAATAGAGCTAAACAATGTACTATATCATCAAAACAAGACAGTGGTATACACATGCATTCCATGCATGCCCGGAATACACAAAAGTTTGAACTTGCTAAAATAGCAAGACCATATGGTTAACCGGACCATCAGTTTTTTCAAGCCTTAACGCATGAGTAGAGGATATAGCTGCCACAACAAGGCAGCTTAAGTTGCACTGTTGTGGATGCAATGCAGGTAGTCTTAGAATCAGATGCGTCACGCATGCACTGAGGCACGCACTCTCAACTCAATGTGAATATCCTAACCCAGTTGAGTTCATGTGTCATGTGTGCTGCCTGTGTACCTGCATCTGGCTCCCCCTCATGGATGCCGTCTCTTCCCGCAGATCCCGAAGCACCTAACGACCACACAGGGTAAGGGCAGGATAAACAAGCACACGATGGGTCAGAGCCGCGGCGAACAGCAGCGAATTTGTGAGAACGGAAAGGGGGAGGGGGAGGGGGCGGACGGGGTGCTCGCGGACGTTGGAGAGGAGGTAGTCGTAGAGCGGCGGGTCCATGCCCAGCTGCTTCCGCCCGCGCCGCGCCTCCTCTACCGCCAGTGCCGTCGTAGCAGCCGACGCTGCCGCGGAGGAGGAGCACAGGCTGCGGCGGCGGCGGGGGCGGCGGGGGCATGGCGGAGAGCAGTGGCCGAGAGGAGGGGGGGTGGCAGCGGAAGCCAGGGTTCGGGCTTGAGGAGGCCCGACGCCGAGTCCGAGAGTCGCGGACGCGAACGCCGCCGGAGGAAGGGAGGGGGATACGGCCCAGCGACGCATCGCGTTTGCTCTTTTTCTCCAGCACTCAAGCGGCAAGCTTTGGCTGACGAGACGCGGATTAGCTTAGCGTCTCCGAGCATGGTTTTCAAAATCGGACCCAAGGACGAACCGGTGAGCCTCCCAGTTTACGCTTTCATCGATCGAACCGTTTGTTCTTCGGTTTAATCACAGTGAGATATGTACACATGCAAGGCATCTCCGACGGCGACCCGTAAATTTCCTCCTTCACGGACTGGACTAGAGCACGGACACAAATATCGAAGGCCGTCATCCAACGTGACCCGCATACATTTCAACCCGCATTTGAACTAACTGGACGAAATTCATGCAAATCAGCTGATATTCTCAAAATTCGGATAGAAAATAGCACAAATCATCCATACATAACATGCAAATTAAGTCTAGTATAACAATGTCTTATATTCGACTAGATTAACTGGTTGTCCAACATTTTTTTCATCAACAGATCATGCTCTCACACGCATACTCCTCCTTCAGCTTCATCCAATAGTGTGTACGTAAATCACTGTCCCTCTGTGATGTGGTACATCAGCAACACGTGCAGGCTACATAATGTGTACACCAACATTGAGTGAACAAATCAATCAACAAGTTGAGCAAGAGAAAGCAAAACTTATGATCTCGTCCTCTGCCGCGTGCAATGGTCACCTTGCCTTCAGCTGACGAACCATGTTACAAAACTTGATGACACTGATCTGGATAGCGTACCAGCGATACGATAACGACCTTACGCTGCGTTGTTGAATGAGTACATGTCGTAAGGCGCAATGTGCTTTCGTGCGTGGTTAAACGATTCATGCACTTGATGCCAGAAGGCCTCCCTCCTCCTGCTTACGAACACTCCGCAGATACGACCAACTACGCATCGCACAACAACTCATCCTCCATGGTCGAGTAGCTCGCCATCCTTCATACTCTACAAAATGTCATAGCGTCCGAAAATAAGCTCAATGGCATTTGACTAAACACCTGCCAAGTGTGGTGTCCGCCATGAAGGTCATCTACAAGGGGCAGAGTGTACCTGGGTACAAACGGCTCCAGGGTGGACAGCGCCGTCGTAGAGACGAGCGGGCACGTTGCTGCTGGTTGCGGGCGTCCCGCAATGCCTATGTAGAGCGGCGGCGGAGGTGGAGGGTGCGGATCCACAAATTTACTCTCGCATCCGTCCGCAGATAGGGGGGGACCAGTCCGCAAATATGGATGCAGAAGACAGCCGTCCACCCTGCCTGCATATATCTGGCCTCCCTCATTTTTTAAAGTCTGCACGTTCAAATAGCAGCATACATAGAGTTCACACGTTCAAATAGCTGCATACATAGAGTACATGCGTTCAAGAATCGTCTGCATCATCGTCGTCTCGTCTGTGTAGTCCTCCTCGTCGAATGAGCCGTCGGACGACACATTATAGTGCTCAGACATGTTCAAATCGGAATTCATTGCTAGAAAGAAGAAGGGAAAACTTTTTTAACTCCGGCAATTCATCGAATAGTTGCCGTGCATGGTGAGTATAGCATGAGCGGATGGTACCTGGCGGGGCGGTCGGAGGAGAGGGGTTGAATGGCGACGGAGGAGAAGCGAGGTGGAGCCCAACTGGAACGTTGGAGGTGACATAGACGTAGAGTTCCGGCAGGGGTGTGGCATGGCGGACGGGGTGGTGGAGAGGTGGTGTAAGGGCATATATATCTCTTAGTTGTTTTGGTGATTGATGACAATGCGTTTGCGGACTAATCGTGTGCATTGAGTATTTCAGACATTTCATCACTAGGCACAAGACGATGTGGTGCCCCCCGGAGACTATTGAAGACGGTGTTTCTCTACGTTTCTTTTCGGTAGATTTGAGTCATAGGAAAGCCGTACTATTAAGAGGGGGTCCGCTTTGAAAAGGTTTGGGTGGAATCATCACGTACACGTCTACTCCTTTGCACCGCCTTTCCTTTGGCACTTTGAAGCATCCTCCGTCTTTTCTTGTCTATGCAAAATGTCGTGTTTGCTGATCTGGGGCATGCGGTAGTACTGCTCCTAGGAGCGGTAGTACCGCAGGCCCTTGCGGTAGTACAACAAGTGCCCACGGTAGTACCGCTTCCTTGGAGCAGTAGTATTGTGGTCTCAGGCCAGGTGCTGCTGCTATTGCAGTAGTAGGGGCGGATGTAATTTTTTACACCCGCGCCCTATGCGGTAAACCATGCCAGGTGCGCGGTAGTACCGTGCGCTCTGGCCAGGCTCAGCAGCTTGCACGACAGTAGGAGCAGATGTAATTTTTTACATCCACACCCCACGCGGTAGTACCGCTCCTGGCTTGTAGTACTACTGATACGTCTCCAACGTATCTATAATTTTTGATTGCTCCATGCTATATTATCTACTGTTTTGAATGTTTATGGGCTTTATTATACACTTTTATATCATTTTTGGGACTAACCTATTAACCCAGAGCCCAGTGCCAATTTCTGTTTTTACCCTGTTTTAGGGTTTTGAAGAAAAGGAAAATCAAACGGGGTCCAATTGACCTGAAACTTCACGGAACTCATTTTTGGAAGGAAAGAAGCCCAGAAGACTTGGAGTGCACGTCGGGGGACCTGCGAGGAGGCCACGAGGCAGGGGGAGCGCCCACCCCCTAGGCGCGCCCTCCACCCTCATGGGCGCCTCGTGGCCCCCCTGACGTACTTATTCCGCCTATATATCTCCATATACCCTAAAAACATCCGTGAGCACAATAGATCGGGAGTTCCACCGCCAGAAGCCTCCGTAGCCACTGAAAACCAATCTAGACCCGTTCCGGCACCCTGCGGGAGGGGGAATCCTTCTCCGGTGGCCATCTTCATCATCCCGGCGCTCTCCATGACGAGGAGGGAGTAATTCTCCCTTGGGGCTGAGGGTATGTACCAGTAGCTATGTGTTTGATCTCTCTCTCTCTCTCGTGTTCTTGAGGTGATACGATCTTGATGTATCGTGAGCTTTGCTATTATAGTTGGATCCTATGATGTTTCCCCCCCCCCTCTACTCTCTTGTAATGAATCGAGTTTCCCCTTTGAAGTTATATTATCGGATTAAGTCTTTAAAGATTTGAGAACACTTGATGTATGTCTTGCCTTGGATATCTGTGGTGACAATGGGATATCACGTGATTCACTTGATGTATGTTTTGGTGATCAACTTGCGGGTTCCGCCCATGAACCTATGCATAGGGGTTGGCACATGTTTTCGTCGTGATTCTTTGGTAGAAACTTTGGGGCACTCTTTGAGGTCCTTTGTGTTGGTTGAATAGATGAATCTGAGATTGTGTGATGCATATCGTATAATCATACCCACGCATACTTGAGGTGACATTGGAGTATCTAGGTGACATTAGGGTTTTGGTTGATTTGTGTCTTAAGGTGTTATTCTAGTACGAACTCTAGGGCTGTTTGTGACACTTATAGGAATAGCCCAACGGATTGATTGGAAAGAATAACTTTGAGGTGGTTTCGTACCCTACCATAATATCTTCGTTTATTCTCCGCTATTAGTGACTTTGAGTGACTCTTTGTTGCATGTTGAGGGATAGTTATGTGATCCAATTATGTTAGTATTGTTGAGGGAACTTGCACTAGTGAAAGTATGAACCCTAGGCCTTATTTCCTATCATTGCAATATCGTTTACGCTCACTTTTATCATTAGTTACCTTGCTGTTTTTATAATTTCAGATTACAAATACCTTTATTTACTATCCATATACCACTTGTTTCACCATCTCTTCGCCGAACTAGTGCACCTATACAATTTACCATTGTATTGGGTGTGTTGGGGACACAAGAGACTCTTTGTTATTTGGTTGCAGGATTGCTTGAGAGAGACCATCTTCATCCTACGCCTCCTACGAATTGATAAATCTTAGGTCATCCACTTGAGGGAAATTTGCTACTGTCCTACAAACCTCTGCACTTGGAGGCCCAACAACGTCTACAAGAAGAAGGTTGTGTAGTAGACATCAACTACCGTGTCGGATTTTTACATAGATCCCAACTCAGCAGAAGTTGCCATGGATGTATCTTTATATGTTCGTGCCTTCCCAAAATCTGGACCATCCCTTCCTTGCGGTAGTATCACAAGGGGGAGCGATAGTACCGCGCCAGCGGTTCTACCGCCCTCTGCTTCATTGCATCTGGGATGTTCTGGTTTCTGCTGCTTGGGCGGTAGTACCGCGGGGCCCTGTGGTGGTATTGTGTGCCCTTGCGGTAGTACCGCGTCCCCGGCGCGGTAGTACCGTGCTACGCAGGCTGACTTGGTGGATAACGGTTGAATTTGTTCTTCCACTATATAAGGGGTGTCTTCTTCTCCGAGTTGACCACCTCTTCCATCCCCAAGCTCCATTGTTGCTCCAAGCTCCATTTTCGCCCGGTCTCTCACCCTAGCCAATCAAACTTGTAGATTTTCTAGGGATTGGTTGAGAAGGCCCCGATCTACACTTCCACCAAGAGAAATTTGATTCCCCCACATTTTCCTTTGCGGATCTTGTTACTCTTGGGTGTTTGAGCACCCTAGACGGTTGAGGTCACTGCGGAGCCATATTCCATTGTGGTGAAGCTTTGTGGTGTTGTTGGGAGCCTCCAATTAAGTTGTGGAGATAGCCTCAACCTTGTTTGTAAAGGTCCGGTCGCCGCCTCCAAGGACACCAATAGTGGAATCGCGGCATCTCACATTGTGTGAGGGCGTGAGGAGAATACGGTGGCCCTAATGGCTTCTTGGGGAGTATTGTGCCTCCACACCGCTCCAACGGAGACATACTTCCCCTCAAAAGGAAGGAACTTCGGTAGCACATCCCCGTCTTCACCGGCTCCACTCTTGGTTATCTCGTGCCTTTACTTGTGCAAGCTTATTTGTGTTATATCCCTTGCTTGATTGTGTACTTGTTCTTGTTACATCATATAGGTTGCTCACCTAGTTGCATATCTAGACAACCTATTTTCATGCAAAGTTTAAATCGGTAAAGAAAAGCTAAAAAAAATTAGTTGCCTATTCACCCCCCCTCTAGTCAACTATACCGATCCTTTCAATTGGTATCAGAGCCTCTTCTCTTTCTTAAGGACTTTACCGTCCGAAGAGTATGGTTGATACCGTATACGGTGAGGAGGAGCACTCTGGTGCGAATCCGATCTCGTCTACGGCAGATGGGGGACCCGCGGTCTCTCGTGAGGAATTCAATGTGGCTTTGGACACACTGAAAACCTCCATGACGACCGAGGTTGAAAGCATGTTTAATAAATTCTTACAAGGGCTTAAACTATCTACCGCGCCGGTGAAAGTGGGTGATCCCACTAACAAGGTGACGGATACTAACTCCGACAAGGGGGGAGCTACTAGTGAAAAGGCTCCTTCTTCTAGTGGTAAAATTGGCAACGAAATATTTGCCCATGTGGAACCTCCACTTACTTATGGTGGACCGATTCTTTCCACTCATTTGAATCATGCCGGTCCTCCCCCTAAGATTGTAAAAATTGAGGACTTTGATTCTTGGGTTTATCGCTTTAAGCGTCATTTGAACCATGTTAATACTAACCTTTGGAGAATCATTGAAGAAGGTTTTTATCTGCATGACCGAAGCAACTTCACCCCTAGAGAAGCCGCGGACAATCAATTCAATGAGAATGCTCTCTTCATCATCCAAGATGCAATTCCTCCTGAAGATCTTGCTCACGTCTGGCCATTCACCATGGCCAAGGATGCATGGCGCCACGTTGTGTCCCTCTACCAGGGAAGCGCAAGCATTCAACGCTCCAACTATGAAGTGGTGCAAGATGAAGCCGATGAGTTTGCAATGAAAGAAGATGAAGAACCTCATGAGCTCTATCGGAGATTAACTACTCTCGCGGTCTCACTCCGAGATTATGGGAGCAAGGATACGAATGACAATTGGATCAAGCGCAAATTCCTCAAGGCCATGATGCCTTACCACAAGGCCGTGTCCTCCGTCATTTGTCAAAGGCAGGACTTCCACACCTCGTCCTCAAGTGAAGTGTTGGCTGAGTTTGTGGCTATGAGCATCTTGGACAAGACCGCCGACAATGCGGTGTTACGCTCTCAACGAGCAAAGAATCCCAACCTTGCCTTGAAGGCCAAGGTTGTTGTGGAAGAAGAGGAAGAAGAGGAGAGCAATCCCGAAGATACAAAGTATGCTTATCATGAACACATGGCTCTTGCTTCAAGGCAATTTTGGAGCAAGAAGAACACAAGGCCCAACTTCAACAAGAACAACTCAAGTGACGCAAAGGTCAAGCAACGAGTGAGGACTTGCTATAATTGTGGCAATGTGACCCACTTTGTTGCGGAATGTCCTTATGATAAAAGGGAAGACAATGGTGGCAAGCTCATCCGAAAAGACAAGGCCAAGTCTTTCCTCAACAAGAGCAACTTCATCAAGAAGACTCCTCCCAAGGGGTTGGTGGCACAAGAAGAGTACCATAAGGATGGTGGTGATGATGAAGACGGTGAGTCAGTTGCCATGGCCTCCGTTGCCATTGCGACAACTCCACGGGTGTCTCTCTTCGACTCACCCAATGAGAACATCACCGCCAAGTGCCTCATGGCTAAAGCCATCAACAAGGTAACTCCCAACATCAAAACTACCATCATTAATAATCCTTCATTGATGGATTGCATTGATGAACATGAGGGGTCTAATGTGGAGGAAAATGAATTTGAGTCCTTTATGAGTAAACTCAAAGGGAAATCCAAGAAGCACTTTGTTGCTCTCTTGTAACAACTTGGTGAAGTCAATGACATGATCGAGGCTCACGAAGATACCATCTCTAAGATGGAGGGGCATAGTCGTGACTATGCCGATGAGATTTTGGATCTTTCCAATGCTCTCGAGGAAGAGCGAGGTCATCGTTTGGCTCTTGAGGAGTCATACAACGGTGAACACGCTAAATTAAAGAAAGATCTTGATCATGCTCTTGTTGTATCTCGTGTGCTAAACTCCGAGAAGGTCAAGCTTGGGGTTGATCTTGCTAGACTCAAAGAGGAGTTTGACTTACTTGACAAGGCTCACAAGGTCTTGAAGGGTGCTCATACTAGTCTCAAAGTGTCTCATGATCAACTCCAAGTAAAGCTAACCAAGGAGAAAGCCACCTTTCCTCATATGGTCTTAATTGATAATGCAAATGCTACTAACCCATGTTGCGAGCATGTGCATCTTGTTGAGGAGAATGCAAAGTTGAAGAAGCAACTTGAGAAAGGCATTGTGTCGTGCATAGAAGGTGAGAAGAACCCAATGACCTTTTGAGCAATCAAAAGGAAGTTGTGGCCAAGGAAGGAATTGGGTTCACACCCAAGTCCAAGAGCAAGAAGAAGGATGACGAGGCCAAACGACCTCCCCCTCTCAAGCAAATGTTTCTGAAGGAGGGAGAGGGTAATTCTAAGAAGAAGAGCAATGTGAAGGGTAGTGATGCAAAGAAGGGCAATGCTACCCCTCCCAACAAAGCCGGCGTCTTTAACCCTTCTTATGTATTATGCCATGCTAGTGATGGACATGTTTATGCCAAATTTGTTGGTTCTTCTTATGAGTACATTGAATGGTCTATTTGGGTTCCTAAGACCCTTGTTACTAACATCAAAGGACCCATTACAAAATGGGTATCTAAAACCAAGCATTGATCTCTTGTAGGTGTTTGCTTTCGGTGGGGGATCATGGTTACTCGACAGTGGAGCCACTAATCATATGACCGGAAGTAAGGACTTGGTGGTGGACGTTCACAAGATTCCATCTATGCCCACCAATGTCGAGTGGGGTGATGCCTCGTCCTCTAAGGTATTGGGACTTGTCAAGGTTGTCATTTCTCATGATCTCACGATCGAGAAGGTCATGCTTGTTGAGTCCCTTGCATACAATTTACTTTTTGTTAGTCAACTTGCACTCATGGGCTTTGCCACTTTATTTGATGTTGATACCATGGCCCTCTTGTGGAGCAAGACTCTTAAAGTATCCTTCTTTGGGCATGTCGGGAACGGTTTTTATGTGATTAACTTTTTGGAGCGACCCACTAAGACCGCGACATGCCTAATGGCTAAAGTTGACGTGGGATGGCTTTGGCATCGCCGTTTAGCCCATGTCAATATGAGATCTTTGCAAAGTCTTCTCAAGGGGTACCATGTTCGTGGACTAACAAATGTTAGTTTTGCTAAAGATCGTTCTTGCGGTGCTTGTATCGAAGGAAAGCTACATGAAAAGGCTCACCCTCCCACGACTATGATTTACTCGAAGAGGCCTTTGGAGCTCCTTCACATGGATCTCTTTAGGCCTCCATCCTTTGTTAGTGTTGGGGGTAGAAAGTATTGCTTGGTGATTGTGGATGATTATTCAAGATACACTTGGGTATATTTCTTCAAGAGGAAGAGCGAGACCCAACAAACCGTCATTGACTTTGCAAATGAAGCTCAACGTCAACACAATGCAAAGATCTTGACAATAAGAAGTGACAACGGCACCGAGTTCAAGAACTACACCTTGGATGAGTTTCTTAGTGGTGAGGGGATCGAGCATAAATATTTCCGGACCTTACACCCCTCAACAAAATGCTATAGCGGAGAGGAAGAACCGGACGTTAATGGATGCGGCAAGGACCATGATGGCGGAGTTCAAGTCTCCATACAACTTTTGGGCCGAAGCCATCAACACCGCATGTCATGCATCCAATCGGCTCTACCTCTGCAAAGGCTTAAACAAGACTCCATATGAGATACTCACCAATAACAAGCCCAACCTCAAGTACTTCTGGGTGTTCGGGTGTAAGTGTTTCATTCTCAAGAAAGGTGTTCGTTTGTCTAAATTTGAGGCTAGAGCTCATGAGGGCATATTTGTTGGTTATGCTACAAACTCCCATGCTTACCATGTCCTCAATAAGTCCACGAGACTTATTGAGGAGACATGTAATGTGGAGTTTGATTAGAATAACAGCTCCCAAGTGGAGCAAAGTGGCACTTGTGATGTAGGTGATGAAATTCCTCCCCAAGCCATAAGAATGGGTGTTGGTTTTATCCTACCCATTGAGGATCCCCTAGTGGCTGAAGGAGAAGGACAATGTTCCACTCACGTGGAGCCATCACCAACCCAAGGCCCACACGCTTCCGAAGAACAAAGTGAAGGCCCGCAATCTCATAAACAACACCAAGGGCAAGATCAACCTCAAGATGGTGTTCAATCACCAAGTGATGCCCAAGGTCAAGTTCTCTCATCCAAGCAAGTTCAAGATCAATAGCAAGCTCAAGATCAAGAACGAGCTCAAGACGACGCTCAAGATGATCAAGTAACCGCTTCTCAAATCTCTCCAGAGGAGGAATTAGAGCACTGTGCCGCCAAGATCGCATCCAAGCTATCCACCAAAGATCATCTCATGACAAATGTGCTTGGAAGCTTAAGAAAGGGGGTAAGCACTCGTAGACAATTAGCAAACTATTGTGAACATCATGCGTTTGTCTCTTGTGTTGAAGCCCAAAAGGTCTATGAGGCGCTTGAGGATCCGGATTGGCTTAATGCCATGCATGAAGAACTCAACAACTTCGAGCACAACAAGGTGTGGAGATTGGTGCCAAGGACAACGGGGAACCATAATGTCGTTGGAACCATGTGGATATTCAAGAACAAGCAAGATGCTCATGGAATTATCATTCGCAACAAGGCTCATTTGGTAGCTCAAGGCTACTCCCAAGTCGAGGGTATCGACTACGGTGAAACCTTTGCTCCCGTTGCTCGCCTTGAATCCATTCGCATGTTGATTGCTTATGCTTCTCATCATAACTTTAAGTTACAAAAAATGGATGTGAAGAGTGCTTTTCTTAATGGTCCTATTAATGAGTTGGTATATGTCAAGCAACCCCCCGGGTTCGAGGGCCCCTATTTTCCCGATCATGTGTACCAACTCGATAAGGCACTCTATGGCCTTAAGCAAGCCCCACGTGCATGGTATGACCACATTACCAAGTTGTTGCAAGATCGTGGTTTTGAAATTGGGAAAATCGACCCCACTCTTTTTACTAAGAAGGTCAAAGGGGAGTTGTTTGTGTGCCAACTATATGTTGATGATATTATCTTTGGTTCCCCTAACAAAGCTTTAAATGAGGAATTTGCCACACTCATGACCTCCAAGTTCAAGATGTCCATGATGGGAGAGTTGAAGTTCTTTCTCGAGTTCGAAGTCAAGCAACGAAGAGAAGGAACCTTCATCAACCAAGCCAAATACACTCAAGACATGCTCAAAAGATTCAAGCTAAGTGATGTCAAGCCGGCTTCCACTCCAATGCCCGTCAAATGCCAACTTGACATATATCCCAATGGTAAAGCGGTGGATCAAAAGGTATATCACTCCATGATTGGCTCCTTGCTTTACCTTTGTGCATCTAGACCGGATATCATGTTGAGTGTGGGAATTTGTGCATGGTTTCAAGCCGCACCTAAGGAAAGCCACTATGTGGCGGTCAAGCGGATCTTTCGATATTTGCCTCATACCCCAAACTTTGGATTATGGTATCCAAGAGGATCTAACCTCAACCTTGTGGGCTTTTCCGACTCCAATTGGCGGGAGACAAAGTGGATAGGAAGTCAACTTCCGGAGGGTGCCAATTTCTTGGTTGCTCTTTGGTGAGTTGGTCTTCCAAGAAGCAAAGTTGCATGTCTCTCTCATCCATGAAAGCGGAGTATGTGGCTGCCGGTAGTTGTTGTGCACAACTTCTATGGATGAGGCAAACTTTAAAGGATTACAGTGTCATTTGTGACAAAGTGCCTCTTTGGTGTGACAATGGAAGTGCCATCAATATTTCTCTCAACCCGGTGCAACACTTCAAGACGAAGCATATTGAGATTCGGTATCACTTCATCGGGATCATATTAGGCGAGGGGAGATCAAGCTCAACTATGTCAACACTCTTGATAACCTTGCAGATATCTTCACGAAGCCCTTGGATGAAGCAAGATTTCGCGAGTTAAGGCATGAGCTAAATATCATTGATTTGAGAAATGTTGCTTGAACCCTTGCACACCCCACCATACTCAACTTGTTATCCTGTTTAGGTGTCGGCACGGACATAGGGGGGAGTGTTGTTCTCTCAATGAACTCTTCCTCCCCCCATTATGCATAAATTGATCAACTCTTTCACATTAACCATTGTTGATGGTACTTGTGCTTCAAAGACGAGTTTTGGACATGGGACCAAGGATAATTCTTCGCAGTGCCATATCAATTGACTGAAACATAGGTGGCTCCGGCCACCGCCCTCTCTTTGGAGAGGTTGGGTTGCTTGTTTAGTCCTTGTTGTCTCTTGTCCTGTTTCTTCATGCCGAGCTTGTGCGTGTTGTTGATGGTACTTGTGCTTCAAGATCAAGAGCAAGCTCAAGATCAAGAACGAGCTCAAGACGACGCTCAAGATGATCAAGTAACCGCTTCTCAACTCTCTCCAGAGGAGGAATTAGAGCGCCGTGCCGCCAAGATCGCATCCAAGCTATCCACCAAAGATCATCTCATGAAAAATGTGCTTGGAAGCTTAAGAAAGGGGGTAAGCACTCGTAGACAATTAGCAAACTATTGTGAACATCACGCGTTTGTCTCTTGTGTTGAACCCCAAAAGGTATATGAGGCGCTCGAGGATCCGGATTGGCTTAATGCCATGCATGAAGAACTCAACAACTTCGAGCACAACAAGGTGTGGAGATTGGTGCCAAGGACAACGGGGAACCATAATGTCATTGGAACCATGTGGATATTCAATAACAAGCAATATGCTCATGGAATTATCATTCGCAACAAGGCTCGTTTGGTAGCTCAAGGCTACTCCCAAGTCGAGGGTATCGACTACGGTGAAACCTTTGCTCCTGTTGCTTGCCTTGAATCCATTCGCATGTTGATTGCTTATGCTTCTCATCATAACTTTAAGTTACAAAAAATGGATGTGAAGAGTGCTTTTCTTAATGGTCCTATTAATGAGTTGGTATATGTCAAGCAACCCCCCGGGTTCGAGGACCCCTATTTTCCCGATCATGTGTACCAACTCGATAAGGCACTCTATGGCCTTAAGCAAGCCCCACGTGCGTGGTATGACCACATTACCAAGTTGTTGCAAGATCATGGTTTTGAAATTGGGAAAATCGACCCCACTCTTTTTACTAAGAAGGTTAAAGGGGAGTTGTTTGTGTGCCAACTATATGTTGATGATATTATCTTTGGTTCCCCTAACAAAGCTTTCAATGAGGAATTTGCCACACTCATGACCTCCAAGTTCAAGATGTCCATGATGGGAGAGTTGAAGTTCTTTCTCGAGTTCGAAGTCAAGCAACAAAGAGAAGGAACCTTCATCAACCAAGCCAAATACACTCAAGACATGCTCAAGAGATTCAAGCTAAGTGATGTCAAGTCGGCTTCCACTCCAATGCCCGTCAAATGCCAACTTGACATAGATCCCAATGGTAAAGCGGTGGATCAAAAGGTATATCGCTCCATGATTGGCTCCTTGCTTTACCTTTGCGCATCTAGACCGGATATCATGTTGAGTGTGGGAATTTGTGCATGGTTTCAAGCCGCACCTAAGGAAAGCCATTATGTGGCGGTCAAGCGGATCTTTCGATATTTGGCTCATACCCCAAACTTTGGCTTATGGTATCCAAGAGGATCTAACTTCAACCTTGTGGGCTTTTCCGACTCCAATTCATGGGAGACAAAGTGGATAGGAAGTCAACTTCCGGAGGGTGCCAATTTCTTGGTTGCTCTTTGGTGAGTTGGTCTTCCAAGAAGCAAAGTTGTGTGCCTCTCTCATCCATGGAAGCAGAGTATGTGGCTGTCGGTAGTTGTTGTGCACAACTTCTATGGATGAGGCAAACTTTAAAGGATTACGGTGTCATCTGTGACAAAGTGCCTCTTTGGTGTGACAATGAAAGTGGCATCAAGATTTCTCTCAACCAGGTGCAACACTTCAAGACGAAGCATATTGAGATTCGGTTTCACTTCATCGGGATCATATTAGGCGAGGGGAGATCGAGCTCAACTATGTCAACACTCTTGATAACCTTGCAGATATCTTCACGAAGCCCTTGGATGAAGCAAGATTTCACGAGTTAAGGCATGAGCTAAATATCATTGATTCGAGCAATGTTGCTTGAACCCTTGCACACCCCACCATACTCAACTTGTTATCATGTTTAGGTGTCGGCATGGACATAGGGGGGAGTGTTGTTCTCTCAATGAACTCTTCCTTCCCCCATTATGCATAAATTGATCAACTCTTTCACATTAACCATTATTGATGGTACTTGTGCTTCAAAGACGAGTTTTGGACATGGGACCAAGGATAATTCTTCGGGGTGCCATATCAATTGACTCAAACATAGGTGGCTCCGGCCATCGCCCTCTCTCTGGAGAGGTTGGGTTGCTTGTTTAGTCCTTGTTGTCTCTTGTCTCTCTTTCTTCGTGCCGAGCTTGTGCGTGTTGTCTCTTGTGTCAGCGTTTTGGTGCCGCGGCATGCCACGGTACTACTATTGGGATATAATGTTTTCGTGTAAAGCAAGGAGCCAATCATGGAGCGATATAACTTTTGATCCACCTCTTTACCATTAGGATCTATGTCAAGTTGGCATTTGACGGGCATTGGAGTGGAAGCCGGCTTGACATCACTTAGCTTGAATCTCTTTGAAGGTTGCTTTGCAAAGGCCCTTTGGTCTTCTCTGTTTTGAAACCTGCATTTTCTTGGGCACACGGTACTACCACAGCATGCCACGGTACTACCGCAGGAGCTGTGCACTGTACTACCGCACCCAGCACGGTACTAATTTTTTACTACCGCCTGGGGGAGCGGTACTACCGCCCTTAGTGCGGTACTTCCGCCTAGGTGGTACTACTGCAATGACACGCGGTAGTACCGCGCTGTCGAGAGCACGTGGGGGTTAAGAGCGGGCAGGGGGAGTTCCAACTCCCCCACACCGATTCACTCCTTCTCGCATGCCGTTTCTCTCTCTCCTGCCCAAGAACGGCGTCGGAGACCCTCGCCGGATCTCCGTCTCCGGCCGCTCTCCTTGCATTCCGTCCGGTGGGATCGTTCCCCACCACTTCCTCTTGCCATGGAACAAGGTTTCTCCCCAAATCCCTCTCTATTCGGTTTGTTCTTTCGTTTCTAGGTTTTTGGGGAGATGCATGTTGTTCTTGCAATTTTAGGCTAAATATGTGCAAGAGTTGGATGTAGGAGAGTAGTAATGCGTAGATATGGTACTTGATATGTTGCCCCGTGGTAGATTTGATCAACCATAGTACCGCTTCGTTGTCACGGCTGTGCTCAGATCCTGTTGAGGTTGGGATCTGACACCGTGCGGTACTATCGCATCTCCTGTGCGGTACTACCGTGTGAGGCACGTCACTACCATTTTACTGCCGCTCCAAGACACGGTACTACCATGCCATCCTAGCGCGGTACTACCGTGGCTAGGAGCAGCACTAAAATTTTAGTACCGCGCACCCATGCAGTACTACCGTTGTTGTCAAATCTCCCATGTGGCACTTACCAAGTGCGAGTCCTACTTGTTTCACTAGTTTTGCTGTGGTCTTTGCATTGATCCTTCTCGTTTCTCTTGCGTGGTTTGTATTTTTGTGTCATAGGTGGTGGCTCCGGTGCCCATGCACTCCGTTCCAATCCCAGCCGTGGCACGGGCTCCAAGCATTTGCGCAACCAAGATGAAGCTCCAGAGGGCTCCAATGCCCCCCAACGCAGGACCAAGACCACTGCCACCAAGCTCAAGGAGCCCTCCAAGGGCATGGGTGAGATACCACTTGCTGAGTTTGCCACTCGAAGGAAGATCAACCCCTATGTGAATCCTCGTGCCAACTTCAGAGGGAATGATATGTTCTGGACCAAGCAGTAGTATCTCATTTATGTGGATGTGATCAAGGCCAAGCAGAACACCTATGTGGACGTGCACTGGATTGACATGCATCACATGAGGGATGATAAGCACCGTGCTTACTTTGGTGAGGCTCTGGACCTCGTGGAGCAGTTTGGCATTGAGCACATGATCTCATTCCATTTGGATTATGACCCTGAGATTGTGGCCCAGTTCTTTGCCTCGGTCCACTTCCATACTGATGAGGAACGGCACATGACCTGGATGACCAACGGACAACAGATGACTACTACATGGAAGGATTTCATGGATTTGCTTCAGGTTCCTGATGAGGGGCTCAACACACCCGTTGGTGTATGCCCTCATGCCAATTCCGAGTCAGCCAACAAGAACAAGCTTCAGCCCTACTATGTTGAGAAGTTGCTTCCCAGTGGCAAGAAGGCGTGGGTGCTGAACTCCTTCATTGACATCATGTATCGCGTCTTCCGCAACTCTCTTTTTCCACGCATTGGTGACAAGGACAAAGCGCATGCCTATCTTGTGGATATGATGCTCATCTGTGAGAAGGCGCGTCTCTCTCAGACTCAACCACTTGATGTCTCACATATCATGTGGTGCAAGCTTCAGTTTGCGGTGTTCACCCGTAAGGTACCCATCTATGGACCTTACCTGTTTTTGTTGATCTCGAGGACTTGGGAGAAGCTCTGTCCCGATGATGAGTTTCTTGCCCCTGACTGGATTCGTCATGAGCCCATCAAGCTCCGTGTCAAGCCCTAATGGGCCAACACTACTACTTGTGCTGAGACAGCGGCTGCTCAGATAGATGTGGATGCAGATGAGATTGAGGAGGATGTTGATGAGGACAGCTCTGCTGGCTACTCGCCTTCATCTCCCGAGCCCTCTTGGGCTAAGAAGCTGAAGAACAAGATGAAGGCTCTGTTCTACATGCAGGCTAAGGGGCAGTACCAGTCTCATGTTGCTCAGAAGGAGAGTCGCCACCGCGACAAGCAGATCTTGAGGACGTTTGGCGAGCAGATATCCAGCGGGTCTGAGAGGGTCATCACTCCAGAGGTGGCTTGGATGGCGAAGTAGGGCTACAAGTAGACTGATTCTGAGGAGGACAAGGGGGAGACCGTCCCTGTTGTCGAGTCTGACGAGGAGCGTGTGAGTGATTAGTCCGCTTGAGCCACCACTTGTGTCGTAGGTGTCCTCTCTGCCTTTTTGGTGTCTCGATGCCAAAGGGGGAGAGAGTGTAGGATTTGCGAGTTGTGTGTCATGTTGTCTTTTCGCTTTGTTTTCATTCCATTGAACCTCATTTGCTTTGGTTGGTTTGTGCTTGTGAGACCTTTCTATCATATGGTGTAAGACATATGCACTCTATCGTACCTTATTGAGCTTATACTATCTTGTGCTATTTACATTATGCTCATATATACTATCTTGCTTAGTGTTAGCCTTATTGTTGCAAGATATGCCTTATCTATAAAATATAAGGGGAGTGTTGATCCTAGTATGCGTGTCGTGCAGTCCAAAGCACTCATCTAGACACCACACATCTAGGGGGAGCCCGTCTATATTTTAGAGGTGTGGGGTTTGCCCATGTTCTATGTTTTCTCACTTTATGCAAATCCCGTATTGTCATCAATCCACCCAAAATGGGGAGATTGTAAGGGCATATTTATCCCTTAGTTGTTTTGGTGATTGATGACAATGCTTTTGCGGACTAATCGTGTGCATTGAGTATTTCAGACATTTCATCACTAGGCACAAGACGATGTGGTGCCCCTCGAAGACTATTGAAGACGGTGTTTCTCTATGTTTCTTTTCGGTGGATTTGAGTCATAGGAAAGCCGTACTATTAAGAGGGTGTAACATCCCAAATTTTCAATTTGGAATGTTTTACAATTATTAGCTAAGCATCTATGCATTTTGTTTGATTTGAGTGGCATTTGGAAATTTCAGAGGCATTTGAGTTTTATTGGAATTTGATTTTGAATTTGGCAATTGAAATTTATTTCAAAAATACCCGATGAATACTTGTGCATAAGTATGAGAGGAGCAAACATGACACTCCAAAAAAATGTCAGAGGAAAATATTGCCAAAAAGTTGAATTCAAATTTGAATTTATTTGGAATTTGTAGAAAATGTTTTTTTTGTTTCTGTTTTGCCTCTGGAAAAAAATTCACGTTGTAGGATTTATTTTTCTGATTTTATTGATATATATATGTCCTATATAAAAATATTATAGGTTTCTCTATAATTAGTTTTCTCTTTCTCTCTAGTAATTCAAAAAAAGGAAAAAGACCCAGGCGCGAGCCAGGCCAACCGGCCCAGCCGACGCCCGAGCCGTAGCCCACCAGCAACCGAGCCGGCCTGCCTCAGCGCCCGACGCCCGAGCCGCCTCCGCTTCGGTCGCCCGATCCCTTTCCTCTCTCCCTCTCTCACTGGAGCACCGACCGCACCCCGTTTGCCTCCTCCCGCATGCCGCGCCAGAGCGCGACCGCCGTCGTCCGTCTCCGCGATCTTTTTGGGATCGCGATCCCGCGTTGCCCCCTCGCCCAAGATCATGCCCTATATAAAGCCCTGCCCCTTCTCTCTCGCACCCCTAAAACCCTAACCCCGAAACCGACCATCGGCCACGCCCTTGCCGAACGCATCTCGCCGTCGTCGCCTCGGTTCGCCGCCACTCCCGACGCCGGTGAGCACCCTCTGCCCCTCCAAGCTTCTTCACCCGAACCTCCTCTTCGTGCCACACCTCCCTGTCCAGGAGCTCCCGACGCCATCGTCCCGAGCTCGTCCACTGCCCGCCGGAGCAGGAGCTCACCCGAGCTCGCCGCAGTCTCCTCCGACGTCCCCGAGCCCCAGCGACTCCACCACCGTCTCCGCCTCGCTCCGCCGCATCGTCTCGACGTTGCCGCCGCCGCCCCGGACCACCGGAGCACCGCCGCCACCAACGCCCAAGCCCACCTCGCCGTCGACCGCCGTTGTAAGCTGCCGGACCCCACTCCACCGTTCGATCTGCAATCTACGGCATAGATTAGAAATAGTGAATGGCTAGGTTTTTTGATTAGATCGGTTTTAGTTTGGTTTTTTTCCAGTTTAGCTACCTGGTTTAGTTAGACCGGCCCGCGCGGTTTATTTCTATTTAGCCGTGGGCGCAATTTAGTTAGTTTCTCCTGAGCGTTAGATACGCCCAGTAGCGCGTGTTGTTTTTTTGTTTAGTATTATTTTTTTCGTTTCTATTTTTATCAGAATAGTTTCTCTTTTGTAAGTCTATATCTTTTAGCTTGTTTAATATTTTTAGTTGATTCTTTTTTTGTTAGTTTACAAATTTCTTGTAGTTTCTGTATAAAATATGTTTAGCCATGTTTTTGTTTATAAAATAGTTTTATATTAATTTTAGTCAGATTAGTTTTTCTGCTATAAATTGAGCTAGAATTATTATTTTTAGGTGATTCTTTTTGTCCCTGCTTAGTTTTCTCCATGCCTAGTAGTAGGAATTTGTTAGGGTATTTTTTTAGATTTAATTAAAATTTGTTTTAGTCAAAATCAAGCTTTTCTAGTTTTTATTAGCTTGCTGCTATTTCCTATTGTTCTAGTAGTATAGAATCTTTTTTTAGCTCTGTTATAATTTATTTTAGTTTGGTTTATGTAGTTACAGAGGGTGAACTTTTATTTTTAGTAGAATAAAAAAATAATTTTAGTTTATTGCTAGTATTGTTTTAGGCATAATAGGAGTTCTATAATAGCTTTTGAGGTGATTCTTTTTGCACCTAGTTTATATGATGTTTTCCTTTCTGTTAGTTAGCAAAACCCTTGTCTAGGTTCTGTTAAGAATAGTTTTAGTAGGATAAAACTATTTCTTAGTTGTTGCTTGAAGTGATACCTTGATTTGCTTTTCTTCGGGTTTTCATTGGTTTTGGTTTGAGTGCTTGTCTGTTTTCCTTTAGCTTGCTGTTATGATATTTAGTGGAATATTTATTTGTGCTATTGTTTGACTCGATAGAATTTCCGGAGTGCGAAGCTTGCTATCTCGAGTCACTAGCGTTTGAAGACCGTCAGCCAAGCAAGTCATTTGATCATGTTTTACAATACCTATGATTTTGTTGCATTAGAATTATTCCTCCCCACCATGCATGCAGTAGGAGAATTTTAAGTTATGTCTTGAGTAGTATCATGAGGTAGGATGAACCCAATTCCCCTTACCATTGCCCGGGACAATGTAGTTTACTTTGCTATGCTCGTAGACGGGGTTGGTTGAGAGATTCATAGGGGAGATGTGAGAGTCAAGATGATGACAATCCCATGACTTCAAGCTCAAGATGGACTTCAAATTCACTACTAGGTGGAGGACGGTTGACGGGCACCCTGGAGGAACCAGCGGATGGCCGGGATGCATGGAGATGCGCCATGACATCTTGCGGAAAGCTTCACCCAGCCACGAAGAGACGGATGGATACCCCTTGACCGGAATCTTACCTGTGCAGCCGCAAGCCATTATGGGCTCTGGTTGGGTTGACCTTAGGCGTGACTCTGGACGGACGGTGCCAACAGATGTAGAAGAACGATAGGACATGGATGGGCACCGGCAGTGCCCAGAGAAACTCTACGGAAGACCCTGTTTTGCTCGTCCCGTCTTCAAACTCCATGCAGTGCGAGGACATAAAGGAGGGAACGAATCTTGCGGGTAAAGTGCATAAGACTCTGCAGAGTAACAACCTAATCGATTAGCCATGTCCCCGGTTACGGACAGATGAGCCTCTGGAATTGGTGTATTTCGGAAATCTCAACACCGAACAAATAAATTAATTGAGTGGTTAATTAATAATTGGGAATGAGACATTGGTTGGAGGAACCATCTCAATAACAACCAACATTTTGTAGAAATTGCAAACAAGTCCTTTGTTGTAGGGAAAAACTGGCTTTTTCGCAAAAACATAAAACTTAGAGCCCCACAGCCAAATTGCATATAGTGTTAGCAATTTTATTGTTGTTCTCTCTTCATGACTTGCCGGCATATTCAAAATGCTGACCTACACGGCTGCAGCGTCTTATGTTGCAGAGGAGTTTTCCGACCAGGAGTGAGGCTACGATCCACGCTTGGCGTTTGCCCTTTGGAGTCGGATGGACTCGCTATTCGTCTACGCTTCCACAACTTTATTTAGTTTATTTCTCATGAGTTGGCCTTCGGCCGAATTTATCATGATGTAATAAAGACTCGATATGAGAATCGTGTAATAAATTCAGGTGTGACTAAACTTTGAATCTTTTCATCAATGTACTGTGTGTGCCAGCATGATCTTGGGATGGTACAGCTACACAGAGACTTGACCGATTTTGGGTCGGGTCGTTACAGAGATGGTATTCAGAGCACACGTTGACCGTAGGACGTAACCCCTAGGATTGGAAAGCCATAGGAAGAACTATTTTATTTTATGTCCTTATCATTCCATAATTCTCCCCTGTTCATTTCCGACTTCTCTCCGATTTCAACATTCTAGATGGCTGTCAAGTTCACCCCAGTTCTGCTCCCGGAGTTTTGCCAGCCAGATGAGACAATGCTTTTCCACAGGAGGCTGGTCCAGATCGCCAAGGAATTAAAGATTGCTCTGTCGTCTATCACCGGGACCCCTATCATGGCATTTCCAGAAGACCCTCGCTATAGGATTAAGGTACACGTACCAAGAAGGACTTTCGTAAGTCTCTCGGCGCCCGTTGACTTCAGGTTCACTGCTCCCACTTGGATCCTCGGGAGAGACATAGCAGTTCATACTGCACTTGGACGCGTCCAGGAGGAATACAGGGCCGAGCTCGTTGGATCAGACCACACCATGATTTCTCGCAGGACTGCAGATGGAGAGCTCATCCGCACCATAGATGATGATTCCATTCACTCATATGTCCAAGACTTGGAGGCTCACATCAGGGCTCTAGAGATTCAGATGCGCACGAGCTTGAAGACGGTCCAAAAGTTGCATCTTCGTGAAATGGAACTGGAGGATGCAGCACGTGAAGCCCACTATGAGCATGAAGAAGAAGTCAAGGATTTTATGGATAGACTCGAGGACCGGGAGAAATATATTGCCACACTGGAGGAGAAGATGGATCTGGGAGAAGACCTTTTTCCGAGTGGAGATGATGGACCCCTCGTGAGCAATGACCAGGATTATGAGGAGAGCTCCACCGAAGGAAGCCTCAAGAGGAGGCACCGCACCAGAGGACGCAAGGATAATTGATGAAGACATTTAGTCGACCGCCATGTTATTTTATTTTTCGTCGATCAGTTAGGCCGTTATTTTCGATTAGTCGTGAGATTTTGTAATCCGAGATTGAACCTTGTTTGAGATGAATGAATAAATGATTGGTGTGATTATGTTTGTGCATTCATTTGGGTAGTGCTGTTTTCTCATTAGACCCTTATTATATTCTAATTTCTCATCCACTCCAAAACACCAGATGCCTCCGAGACGTGACCCCGGTTTCACTTTTCCGCCGGAGCTCACCCAGCTGATTCAACAGCAGAATGCCTTAATGCAAATGCTCATCCAAAACCAAGGCAACAACAACAACAATCCACCGCTACCACCCCCTGTCGATAACCTGACCCGGTTCCTAAGGCTGAATCCGCCGGTGTTCTCTAGTAGCACCGAGCCGATTGTAGCTGATGATTGGCTCCGCAAGATCGGAAGGGATCTAGCAACTGCTGGATGCACGGATGTTGAGAAGGTGCGTTTTGCCGCACATCAACTGAATGGACCTGCAGCCTCTTGGTGGGAGAACTACACTGCCACTTATCCGGTCGCCACTATGACATGGGATCAGTTCCAGCAGGCTTTCCGCATCGCTCATGTCTCAGATGGAGCCATGAGTCTGAAGAAGCGTGAGTTCTGCAACTTACGCCAGGGGAACCGTACTGTGGGGCACTATGTGGATGAGTTTAGCAAATTATCTCGCTATGCCCCAGATGATGTGGCCATAGATGCCGCAAAATAGGAGAAGTTTCTCAAGGGACTCAATGAGGAGCTGGGAATGCAGCTGATGGTGGCTACCTTCAACAACTACCAGGAGCTGGTAGACAAGGCCACTATACTTGAAGGCAAGCAGCAGCAAATTGAAAGCCGCAAGCGGAAATATGGCCAGGGAAAGTACAACTTCAGAGCTCAGCAGAAGCCCCGCTATGCCCCATACTCGGGAGGACATACCCATCACACCCATGAAGGACATAATCATGGAGGACATAACCATGGAGGGAATGGGAACAATCGCAACCACGATAACAACTCCAAGTCAGGCACTTGAGGCAATGGCAACCAGCACCATCCTGCTCCGGCTCAGAAGGATCTGAGTCATATCACATGTTTTAAGTGCCAGAAGGCAGGACACTATGCCACTGATTGTACGGAGGCCAAGCAGAGGAATGGAAATGACAACGGCAATGGAAGCTCAACAAATAAGCCCAGCCCTTTTCCTCGTGCTCAGGTGAATCACATTGACGTGGAGGACGTCTATGATCAGCCAAACACTTGGTTGGTAAGATTTTATTAAATTCACGTCTAATATTGGTACTCTTTGATTCCGGTGCAACACATTCATTCATATCAAGGGTAGTTGTGGAAAAGTATGGGTTACCCACTAGGACCCTTAGAACCCCGCTTCAGGTCACTTCCCCAGGAGGAGAGATGATGGCAGACTTAGGCTGTCATTGAACCCTCAGCTTTAGAAATCATGATTTTCCCGTAGACCTCATAGTCTTGGAATCCCAGGGATTGGACGTGATCCTAGGCATGGACTAGTTGACGAAGTTTGAAGGGAACATCGACTGTGCCCGCAAGACGATTTTGCTCACCACCCCAGAGCAGAAGAGGATCAAGTATGTATCCAGACGCACACCGATGAAGAATCAGGTGAATTCCCTCACGGGAGTTGTTCAGGAGGAAGTGCCTGTAGTACAAGATTTCCAGATGTATTTCCTGAGGAATTACCAGGAATGCCAGCAGACAAAGAAATAGAATTTTTGATCGAGTTATTACCTGGCACAGCCCCAATATCCAAGAGACCTTATCGGATGCCCCCGAATGATTTGGTAGAGATCAAGAAGAAGATCAAGGAATTATTGGAGAAAAGATATATTCGCCCAAGTTTGTCACCTTGGGGAGCCCCAGTTCTTTTGTAGAGAAGAAGGATGGAACCCTGAGAGTGGTTGTGGATTATCGTTCATTGAACGACGTGACCATCAAGAATAAGTTCCCTCTGCCGATGATTAATGATTTATTTGATTAGCTAGTCGGAGCCAAAGTATTCTCCAAGATCGATCTTCGATCAGGGTATCATCAGCTGAAGATTTGTGAACATGATATACCCAAAACAGCTTTCACCACCAGGTATGGTTTATATGAGTATACCGTCATGTCATTCGGATTGACTAATGCCCCTGCGTATTTCATGAGCATGATGAACAAGGTATTTATGGAATATCTGGACAAGTTTGTCGTAGTATTCATCAATGACATATTGGTTTTCTCCAAGAGCGAGGAAGAACACAAGGAACATCTGCGCCTAGTTCTGGAGAAACTCCAAGAACATCAGTTATATGCCAAGTTCAGCAAATGTGAATTTTGGTTGAAGGAAGTTGGATTCCTCGGACATGTTATTTCAGGAGAAGGAATAGCAGTCGACCCCACCAAGGTTGAATCGATCACCAACTGGCAGTCCCCCACCTCAGTCAAGGAGATCCGCAGTTTTCTCGGACTTGCAGGATATTATCGAAGATTTATTGAGAATTTCTCCAAGATTGCTAAGCCCATGACGGAGTTGTTGAAGAAGGAAACTAAGTATGTTTGGACCGAGGATTGTGAAGCCAGTTTTCAGGAACTGAAGAAACATCTGGTTACAACCCCAGTGCTCATTTTGCCGGACATACACAAGGATTACTAGGTATATTGTGACGCTTCTCGCCAAGGACTCGGAGGAGTGCTCATGCAGGAAGGAAAAGTTGTAGCTTATACCTCCAGACAGTTACGACCTCACGAGATGAATTATGCCACACATGATTTGGAGTTAGCAGCCGTAGTGCACACACTCAAGACCTGGAGACATTTCCTTGTCGGAAATAGTTGTGATGTTTACACGGATCATAAGAGCTTGAAGTATATTTTCACGCAGAAGGAGTTGAACCTTAGGCAGAGGAGATGGCTTGAATTGATTAAGGACTATGACATGAGATTGCATTATCACCCAGGGAAGGTAAATGGTGTAGCAGATGCCTTGAGCCGTAAAAGCTATGTGAACACCCTCATAGCTGGAGGATTACCTCAGGAATTAGCCGATGATCTTAGAGATCTTCGATTCGAGATAGTACCAAGAGGATTTGTCGCCACCTTGGATATTCAATCCACTTTGACCGAAAGGATCCGAGAAGCCCAGCAGACGGACAAGGAAATTGCAGAGATAAAGGAAAAGATGAGTAACAGAAAGGCTAAAGGTTTTCGTGAGGATGAACACGGAACTTTATGGTTTGAGGATCGCATCTATGTGCCCAATGACCTAGAGGTCAAGAAGCTAATTCTTCAGGAGGCCCATGATTCACCGTACTCGATTCACCCAGGAAACACCAAGATGTATCTAGACTTGAAGGAAAGTTTCTGGTGGACAGGTATGAAGAAGGATATTGCCGAGTATGTAGCAGTATGCGATGTTTGTCAGCGAGTAAAGGTGGAACACTAGAAGCCGGCAGGGTTACTTCAACCTTTGCCGATACCCGAGTGGAAATGGGAAAAAACTTGGAATGGATTTTATCACAGGATTACCCAGGACCCGTTCAGGTTATGATTCTATCTGGGTAGTAGTTGATCGCTTGACCAAGGTAGCTCATTTCATCCCCGTGAAGACCACATATACCAGCGCTAAGTTAGCCAAGATATACATGACCAAGATCGTATGTCTGCATGGAGTTCCAAGGAGTATCGTGTCAAATAGAGGAACACAATTTACCTCAAAGTTTTGGAATCAGTTGCATGAAACTTTGGGTACGAGGTTGGGATTCAGCACAGCTTTTCATCCGCAGACAGATGGATAGACCGAGAGAGTCAACCAGATTTTGGAGGACATGTTGAGAGCCTGTGCTCTAGACTACGGGTCTAGCTGGAATGACAACCTGCCATACGCAGAGTTCTCGTACAACAACAGCTATCAGACCAGTCTGAAGATGGCCCCTTTCGAAGCTCTATACGGAAGGAGGTGCAGAACACCATTGCTGTGGGATGGTGTTGGAGACCAAAAACTTTTTGGTCCCAATCTTATCAGAGACTCTGAAGAGAAAGTCAAGCTGATTCGAGATAGACTCAAGATAGCCCAGTCGAGACAAAAGAGTTATGCCGACAATAAACACAAGGAGATAACATATGAAGTTGGAGACCGAGCATATCTTCGTGTGTCCCCACTTCGTGGAATCAAGAGATTTGGTGTTAAAGGAAAGTTAGCACCCCGGTTCATTGGCCCATACAAAATCCTCGAACGCAGAGGACAAGTTGCATACAAGCTGGAACTGCCGAAAGGATTGTCAAGAGTTCATGATGTCTTCCATGTGTCCCAGCTGAAGAAGTGACATGCGGAGATGGCCGATATTCCTTTGAGGGATACAGTGCCCCTAGAGGCCATACAGCTCGACATTGATCTGACTTATGAGGAGAAACATGTCAGAATTCTCGAGACTGCGAACAGAGTTACCCGCAGCAAGATCATCAAGTTTTGCAAGGTTCTGTGGAGTCACCATTCCGAGGAGGAAGCTGACACATCTCCGTCGTATCTACTTTTCCAAACACTTTTGCCCTTGTTTTGGACTCTAACTTGCATGATTTGAATGGAACTAACCCAGACTGATGATGTTTTCAGCAGAATTGCCATGGTGTTATTTATGTGCATAAACAAAAGTTCTCGGAATGACCTAAAACTTCACGGAACATCTTTTTGGAAATAATAAAAAATCTTGCAGAAGATGAAGACTAGGGGGCCCACACCCTAGCCATGAGGGTGGGGGCGCGCCCCCTACCTCGTGGGCCCCCTGGAGCTCCTCCGACCTCAACTCCAACTCTATATATTTGGTTTCGGAGAGAAAAAAATTAGAGAGAAGGATTCATCGCGTTTTACGATACGGAGCTGCCGCCAGGCCCTAAAACCTCTCGGGAGGGCTGATCTGGAGTCCGTTCGGGGCTCCGTAGAGGGGCATCCGTCGCCATCGTCATCATCAACCTTCCTCCATCACCAATTTCATGATGCTCACCGCCGTGCGTGAGTAACTCCATCATAGGCTTGCTGGACGGTGATGGGTTGGATGAGATTTATCATGTAATCGAGTTAGTTTTGTTAGGGTTCATCCCTAGTATCCACTATGTTCTGAGATTGATGTTGCTATGACTTTGCTATGCTTAATGCTTGTCACTAGGGCCCGAGTGCCATGATTTCAGATCTGAACCTATTATGTTTTCATCAATATATGAGAGTTCTTGATCCTATCTTGCAAGTGTATAGTCACCTATTATGTGTTATGATCCATTAACCCCGAAGTGACAATAATGGGATACTTACCGGTGATGACCGTAGTTTGAGGAGTTCATGTATTCACTATGTGTTAATGCTTTGGTCCGGTACTCTATTAAAAGGAGGCCTTAATATCCCTTAGTTTCCGCTAGGACCCCGCTGCCACGGGAGGGTAGGACAAAAGATTTCATGCAAGTTCTTTCCATAAGCACGTATGACTATATTCGGAATACATGCCTACATTACATTGATGAATTGGAGCTAGTTCTGTTTCACCATATGTTATGATTGTTACATGATGAACCGCATCCGGCATAATTCTCTATCACCGATCCATTGCCTATGAGCTTTCCATATATTGTTCTTCGCTTATTTACTTTTCTGTTGCTACTGTTACAATCACTACAAAATACCAAAAACATTACTTTTGCTATCGTTACCTTTTTGCTACCGTTACCACTACTATCATATTACTTTGATACTAAACACTTTGCTGCAGATACTAAGTTTCCAGGTGTGGTTGAATTGAAAACTCAACTGCTAATACTTGAGAATATTCTTTGGCTCCCCTTGTGTCGAATCAATAAATTTGGGTTGAATACTCTACCCTCAAAAACTGTTGCGATCCCCTATACTTGTGGGTTATCAAGACTATTTTCTAGCGTCGTTGCCGGGGAGCATAGCTCTATTCTTTGAGTCACTTGGGATTTATATATGCTTATCATTATGAAGAACTTGAGAGATCCAAAAACCAAGATTTATCCCTCAACTATGAGGGGAGGTAAGGAACTTCCATCTAGCTCTGCACTTGATTCACCTTCTGTTTTGAGTAAGCTTGCGACACCTAAACCTGCTTCTGCTATTCGTTCTGATATGTCGCATGTTATTGATGATGCCACTTCTGCTATGCATGATACTTATGATGAAACTACTTCTATGCTTGATACTACTGTGCCACTTGGTGAATTTCTTGATGAACAACTTGCTAGGGTGAGAGAGAATGAAAATATTGGATCTGATAATATTGATGAAAGTGATGATGAAGACTCTCCCCCTAATGAAAATGAATCACCTGTTATTCCTGAGGGTTATGTTTTTGAAAAAGAAGCTGCTTTAGCTATTTTAGCTTGCAAAGGTAGATACAAGCTCAAGAGGCTATTAGCTAAATGGAAGCAACAATCTCTTAATGCTAGAATGAAACCTGACCCTGCTTTTGCTACTTCACCTATCTTTTTTACTGATAAGGATTATGAATTCTCTGTTGATCCTGATATAATTACTTTGGTTGAATCTGATCCTTTTCATGGCTATGAATCTGAAACTGTTGTGGCACATCTTACTAAATTAAATGATATAGCCACCCTGTTCACTAATGACGAGAGAACTCGCTACTTTTATATCCTTAAAATATTTCCGTTCTCATTAAAGGGTGATGCTAAGATATGGTTTAATTCTCTTGATCCTGGTTGTGTGTGTAGTCCCCATGATATGATTTATTAATTCTCTGCTAAATATTTCTCTGCTCATAAGAAACAAGCTGCCCTAAGGGATATATATAATTTTGTGCAAATTGAAGAAGACAGTCTCCCACAAGCTTGGGGGAGGCTTCTCCAATTACTTAATGCTTTGTCTAATCATCCTCTTAAGAAAAATGAAATACTTGATATCTTTTATAATGGACTAACCGATGCTTCCAGAGATTACCTGGATAGTTGTGTTGGTTCTGTTTTCAGGGAAAGAACACCGGATGAAGCTGAAATTCTATTGAATAATATGTTGACAAATGAAAATAATTGGACACTTCCTGAGCCAGCTCCTGAGCCTATTCCTAAACCAACTCTGAAGACGAGGGGTATCCTATTTCTCAGTCCCGAAGATATGAAAGAGGCAAAGAAATCTATGAAAGAAAAAGGTATTAAACCTGAAGATGTTAAGAATTTACCCCCTATTGAAGAAATACATGGTCTTAATTTACCGCCTGTTGAAGAAACATATGATCTTAATCCATCTCCTATTGAAGAAATACATGGTCTTGATAACCCGACACAGGTAGTAAATGTAAATTCTCTTTATAGATATGATAAAGCTGAAATCCCATTTACTAAGTTTGCTACCCCATGCTTAGATGAGTTTGATAAATTTATGGCTAAGCAAGAAGATTTCAATGCTTATTTTGGTAGAGAATTAAAACGCAGTGCTGATATGCTTGAACACTTGGGTGATTATATGGCTAATCTCAAAGGTAAACTTAAACTTATTAGTAAACATGCTTCTATGGTTACTACTCAAGTAGAACTAGTACTTAAAGCTCAAAATGATTTGCTCAATGAATTGAATAGTAAGAATAATGATAATGTTGTTAGAGTTATGACTAGAGGTGGTAGAATGACTCGGGAACCTCTGTATCCTGAAGGCCACCCTAAGAGAATTGAGCAAGATTCTCAGAGAAATAATATAGATGCACCTAGTCCTTCTAAAAGGAAGAAAAAGAAAAATGATAGGACTTTGCATGCTTCTAGTGAACCTATTACTGAAACACCTGAGAATCTAAATGATATTTCTATTTCTGATGTTGAAACACAATCTGGTAATGAACCTGAAACTAGTGATAATGTTAATGATAATGTTCATGGTGATGCTCAACCTAGTAATGATAATGATATAGAAATTGAACCTGCTGTTGATCTTGATAACCCACAATCAAAGAATCAACGTTATGATAAGAAAGACTTTGTTGCTAGAAACATGGTAAAGAAAGAGAACCATGGGTTCAGAAACCCATGCCTTTTCCTCCCAAACCATCCAAGAAAAAGGATGATGAGGATTTTGAGTGCTTTGATGAAATGATTAGACCTATCTTTTTGCGTATGCGATTAACTGATATGCTTAAAATGAATCCTTATGCTAAGTATATGAAAGAAATTGTTACTAATAAAAGAAAGATACCAGAAGCTGAAATTTCCACCATCTTGCTAATTATACTTTTAAGGGTGGAATACCAAAGAAACTTGGAGATCCAGGAGTACCCACTATACCATGCTCCATTAAAAGAAACTATGTTAAAACTGCTTTATGTGATCTTGGAGCCGGTGTTAGTGTTATGCCTCTCTCTTTATATCGTAGACTTGATTTGAATAAGTTGACACCTACTGAAATATCTTTGAAAATGGCTGATAAATCAACTGTTATACCTGTCGGTATTTGTGAGGATGTGCTTGTTGTAGTTGCAAACGTTACTATTTTAACGGACTTTGTTATTCTTGATATTCCCGAGGACGATAGTATGTCTATTATTCTTGGAAGACCCTTTTTGAATACTGTAGGGGCTGTTATTGATTGCACTAAAGGCAATGTCACTTTTCATGTTAATGATAATGATCATACGGTACACTTTTCGAGGAAACAACCTCAAGTTCATAGTATCAACTCTATTGGAAAATTTTCATCGATTATATTTGGAGGTTTTGAATTTCCTCTTCCTACTGTCAAGAAGAAATATGATATTCTTATTATTGGGGATGTGCATATCCCCGTTGAGGTAACATAGTGTTATTCGAAATTTCTCTGGTTCCATGTTATTCGGAATGAGTTCGTTAACAAGACTTGATCAACCTTGTTAGTGGATTCCTTTTGATGAGCATGAGATGGATGAAACTAGAAGGCACAACTCTCTGTACCCTCCTTTTACTTTCTGTTATTTATATTAAATAAAATAAAAATAAGTATGTTTCTGTCTGTTATCTGATTATCCGTGCAATATGAAAATACCCCGAAAATAAAAGTTCTCCAAATGCCCTAAAATTTAAATATGATTTTTCTAGAATATTTAAGAATATTTGGCACCAGAACACAACAGGGGGGTCATCCACCTGGCCACGAGGGTGGAGGGCGCGCCCTACCCCCTAGGCACGCCCCCTATCTCGTGGGCCCATGGTGGACCTCCTCCACTTATTCCTGCACCCACACACTTCTTCTTCCCCCCACAAACACGAATATCCAGTTCATACCCGAGTCCAAGCTCATTTTGCTGCCATTTTCGATCTCCTTGCTCAAAGCACCTCTCACAAAACTGCTTGGGGATTGTTCCTTGGTATGTGACTCCTCCATTGGTCCAATTAGTTTTTGTTCTAGTGCTTTATTCATTGCAAATTTATGCTGCCTAGGTGACCATGTTCTTGAGCTTGCATGCCAAATTTATATGGTTCCAAGTAGTTTTGGTGCATGATATAGGCTCTAGGCACTTGTAGGAGTAGTTGCTAGCAATATTATTGAGCTTTGTTCACTTTTACTTTGAAGTTACTAAAAATTTTAGAATTTTTCAGAAAATAATGAAGATATTTTTTAGGGGCTCATCGAGCCGAAGCTCGAAGGAAAAGGCACATAAGCCCAAATATAATCTGCCTCGCACCACGGAGGTTTGGTTGTGTGAATGGCCTTCCGATGATTTCTTGAGAGCAGCCAGGATTTATGAAGATTTTTATGAATTGGCTGAGAATGCACGCCTCACCGCCTTCCTCCACGACCGACGCGAACAATATCTCTTACTCATCAATATTTTTGTGCAAAACTTTCATTTCCATGCTAGGAGCTCACCACCTGTGGTGGAATTTTATTTATATGATGAGCATAAGGAGATGTCACTTTATGATTTTTGTCGGATTTGTTTGATCCCTTTCGAGGGCAACATAGAGGAACCACTTTGTGACAATGTGGATGTGTTTATTGATACCATCACTGTAGGGGAAACGAGGAAGGTTTCCGATGCACGAATCACTAGCATACATTTTCATGTTTTACGCTACTTTGCAATATTTGCTAGTCATTGCTTAATTGGTTGCGGAAACTGTGGAAACCTTAGTATTCCTGATATTATTATTTTGTTCCATGGTTTATTCAGTGATAACTCTATTAGTATGGGCGGTATTATTGCTAAACGGTTAAGTCTGAACCGTACCAAGGGGCCATCTTTGGAGGCATTTATGCTTCACGCCTAGCTGCATAATTCAACATACCTATTAGGCATTATGAGAAGGAAGAAAAATTGTTGCCCACTGTTTATTTAGATTATAAGAGTATGGTGGCACATGATTTTATTGTTAAGAATAGGGAAGGAGAGCTTAAATACAAATTGTTCTTTGATAAACATCATCCTGAGACTATTACCCTGCCTGCTCCTTCCTTGTTTGATTTATCTGCAGGTAAATACCTTGTTCCGTTAGAGGCTATTCACGCCTACCGGAACCCTACATAAGCCATAGCGCCAGAGTCGGAAGCACAAGTTGATCCTCCACGACAGTCTAATTTCTATTGGGATCCGAAAATGATTGCCAACCAGTGGCAATCAGAGTCTTCTTCTTTGCAGTACGACCCCAACTATTATTATGGATATCCGTCAGGCCAACCGTGGCCATAGACCAACTTATGCTAAAAGCCTAAGCTTGGGGGAGTACGTATTTCTCACCGACGTTACATTTATGTTCGCACACTCATTGCTAGATGTCGGTGCTCATACTTTTTCATTGTATCATCCATGATTCGATTATTTTCCTTTTTATGCTTTCTTCTTGTGTGTTTAATAAACCTTAAGAAAAACCAAAAAAATAGTTGTAGCTTTTAGCTAGTTTTAATTTCCATGCTTGTAGTAGTAATTAAAAAGAAAACCCAAAAAGATTTCATGTTCTTCTTTTGCTTGTTGGGAGCTTTCCAGTGTAAATAGTTTCTTTTCTTTTCTTTTCTTTGGGGGTCAATAGGAGAAGACCATGATTAAGTTGTTGAAGTGGCTCTTATATGCATTATTGTTGATCTGACAAAAGAGCCCATATTAGATTCTAGCTTAGTCCAATGCACGTACATTGTTATTATTATTCACATCGTTCGGTCGTGCAAGTGAAAGGCAATTATGATGATATATGATGAACTTATTGAGATGAGAAAAGCTGGTATGAACTTGACCTCTCTTGTTTTTGTAAATATGATTAGTACATCGTTCCTGATTCAGCCTATTATGAATAAACATGTTTGCAATGACAACTAGAGATCATAGTTTCTTGTGCCATGCTTGATTAGCTAGGAGTTTATAATGGTTTACCTTGCGTGCCAACATGCTATTAAAATGGTTGTGATGTGGTATGATAGGGTGGTATCCTCCTCTGAATGATTTAAGTGACTTGACTTGGCGCATGTTCACGCATGTAGTTGAAACAAAATCAACATAGCCTTCACGATATTTATGTTCATGGTGGATTATATCCTACTCATGCTTGCATTCGGTGTTGATTAATTTTAATGCATGTTATTGACTGTTGTCGCTCTCTAGCTGGTCGCTTCCCAGTCTTTTTCTAGCCTTCACCTGTACTAAGAGGGAATACTGCTTGTGCATCCAGCTCCATAAACCCCAAAGTTATTCCATATGAGTCCACCATACCTACCTATATACGGTATCTACCTGCCGTTCCAAGTAAATTTGTATGTGCCAAACTCTAAACCTTCAAATAAATATCATGTTCTGTATGCTCAAATAGCTCATGTATCAACTAGGGATGTCCGTATCTTCCATGTTAGGCGGGTTATTCTCAAGAGGAGTGGACTCCGCTCCTCACTCACGAGAAAAATGGCTGGTCACCGAGATGCCCAGTCCCATGCTTTATGCAAACTAAATCAAAATAATTGTAAACAAAACTCCCCCTGGGACTCTTGTTAGTTGGAGGCACTCGTTGTTTCGAGCAAGCCATTGATTGATGCTTGTTGGTGGAAGGGCGAGTATAAACTTTACCATTCTGTTTGGGAACCGCCTATAATGTGTGTAGCATGGAAGATATCACCATCTCTTGGTTGTTATGTTGACAATGAAAGTATACCACTCAAAATATTATTCATCTCTATTTCAAAACCGAGCTCTGGCACCTCTACAAATCACTGCTTCCCTCTGCAAAGGGCCTATCTATTTACTTTTATGTTGATTCATCATCTTCTTATCAAAAAGCATCAGTTGGAGAGCACCGCTGTTATCTGCATTCATTACTGTTAGTTTACATTGAGTATGACTTGACTGGATCTCTTTTACCATGAATTACAATGTCTAGTCAGTCCTTGATCTTTAAAGGTGCTCTGCATTTATGTTTTGCAGTCTCAGAAAGGGCTAGCGAGATACCATCTTGTTATATCATATTATGATTGTTTTGAGAAAGTGTTGTCATCCGAGATTTATTATTATTGCTCGCTAGTTGATTATGCCATTGATATGAGTAAACATGAGACCTATGCGTTATTGTGAATTTGGTTAGTTCATAATCTTTGCTGAAAACTTGAATGCTGGCTTTACATATTTACAACAACAAGAGCAAACAGAGTTTGTAAAAGTTTTTCTTTATCACTTTCAGTTTGTCAACTGAATTGCTTGAGGACAAGCAAAGGTTTAAGCTTGGGGGAGTTGATACGTCTCCGTCGTATCTACTTTTCCAAACACTTTTGCCCTTGTTTTGGACTCTCTTGCATGATTTGAATGAACTAACCCAGACTAACGCTGTTTTCAGCAGAATTGCCATGGTGTTATTTATGTGCAGAAACAAAAGTTCTCGGAATGACCTGAAACTTCACGGAACATCTTTTCGGAAATAATAAAAAATTATTGCAAAAGATGAAGACCAGGGGGCCCACACCCCAGCCACGAGGGTGGGGGGCGCGCCCCCCTACCTCGTGGGCCCCCCTGGAGCTCCTCCGACCTCAACTCCAACTCTATATATTTGGTTTCGGAGAGAAAAAAATCAGAGAGAAGGATTCATCGCGTTTTACGATACAGAGCCGCCGCCAAGCCCTAAAACCTCTCAGGAGGGCTGATCTGGAGTCCGTTCGGGGCTCCGGAGAGGGGAATCCGTCGCCATCATCATCATCAACCTTCCTCCATCACCAATTTCATGATGCTCACCGCCGTGCGTGAGTAATTCCATCGTAGGCTTGCTGGACGGTGATGGGTTGGATGAGATTTATCATGTAATCGAGTTAGTTTTGTTAGGGTTTCATCCCTAGTATCCACTATGTTCTGAGATTGATGTTGCTATGACTTTGCTATGCTTAATGCTTGTCACTAGGGCCCGAGTGCCATGATTTCAGATCTGAACCTATTATGTTTTCATCAATATATGAGAGTTCTTGATCCTATCTTGCAAGTCTATAATCACCTATTATGTGTTATGTTCCGTTAACCCCGAAGTGACAATAATCGGGATACTTACCGGTGATGACCGTAGTTTGAGGAGTTCATGTATTCACTATGTGCTAATGCTTTGTTCTGGTACTCTATTAAAAGGAGGCCTTAATATCCCTTAGTTTCCGTTAGGACCCCGCTGCCACGGGAGGGTAGGACAAAAGATGCCATGCAAATTCTTTTCCATAAGCATGTGTGACTATATTCTGAATACATGCCTACATTATATTGATGAATTGGAGCTAGTTCTGTGTCACCCTAGGTTATGACTGTTACATGATGAACCGCATCCGGCGTAATTCTCCATCACTGATCCATTGCCTACGAGCTTTCTATATATTGTTCTTCGCTTATTTACTTTTCCGTTGCTACTGTTACAATCACTACAAAATACCAAAAACATTAATTTTGCTATCGTTACCTTTTTGCTACCGTTACCACTACTATCATATTACTTTGCTACTAAACACTTTGCTGTAGATACTAAGTTTCCAGGTGTGGTTGAATTGACAACTCAACTGCTAATACTTGAGAATATTCTTTGGCTCCCCTTGTGTCGAATCAATAAATTTGGGTTGAATACTCTACCCTCGAAAACTGTTGTGATCCCATATACTTCTGGGTTATCAGAAGCCACCTGGGAGCGAGAAGAAGATCTCCGCCGAGACCACCCGCACCTATTTGCTTGCCAACCCGAATCTCGAGGGCGAGATTCATCTTAAGGTGGGTAGGTTTGTAACATACCAAAATTTTAATTTGGAATGTTTTACAATTATTAGCTAAGCATCTATGCATTTTGTCTGATTTGAGTGGCATTTGGAAATTTCAGAGGCATTTGAGTTTTATTGGAATTTGAATTTGAATTTGGCAATTGAAATTTATTTCAAAAATACCTGACGAATACTTGTGCAAAAGTATGAGAGGAGCAAACATGACACTCCAAAAAAATGTCAGAGGAAACTACTGCCAAAAAGTTGAATTCAAATTTGAATTTATTTGGAATTTGCAGAAAATGTTTTTTTTGTTGTTTCTGTTTTGCCTCTGGAAAAAATGTTCACGTTGTAGGATTTTTTTGTGATTTTATTGATATATATATTTCCTATATAAAAATATTATAGGTTTCTCTATAATTAGTTTTCTCTCTCTCTTTATAGTAATTCGGAAAAAAGGAAAAAGACCCAGGCGTCAGCCAGGCCAACCGGCCCAGCCGACGCTCGAGCCGTAGCCCACCTGCGACTGAGTCGGCCTGCCTCAGCGCCCGATGCCCGAGCCGCCTCCGCTTAGGTTGCCCAATCCCTTTCCTCTCTCCCTCTCTCACTGGAGCGCCGACCCCACCCCGTCTGCCTCCTCCCGCATGCCGCGTCAGAGCGCGACCGCCACCGCCCGTCGCCGCGATCTTTTCGGGATCACGATCCCGCGTTGCCCCCTTGCGCAAGATCATGCCCTATATAAAGCCCTACCCCTTCTCTCTTGCACCCCTAAAACCCTAACCCTGAAACCCACCACCGCCCACGCCCTCGCCGAACGCATCTCGCCGATGTCACCTCGGTTCGCCGCCACTCCCAACGCCGGTGAGCACCCTCTGCCCCTCCAAGCTTCTTCACCCGAACCTCCTCTTTGTGCCACACCTCCCTGACATCATCTCCCTATCCAGGAGCTCCCGACGCCATCGTCCTGAGCTCGTCTACCGCCCGCCGGAGCAGGAGCTCACCCGAGCTCGCCCCAGTCTCCTCTGACGTCCCCGAGCCCCAGCGACTCCACCACCGTCTCCGCCTCGCTCCGCCGCATAGCCCCGCCGCTACCCCGGACCACCGGAGCACCACCACCACCAACGCGTGAGCCCACCTCGCCGTCGACCGCCACTGTAAGCCGCCGGACCCCACTCCACCATTCGATCTGCAATCTATGGCGTATATTAGAAATAGTGAATGGCTAGGTTTTTTTTATTAGATCGGTTTTAGTTTGGTTTTTTTCCGGTTTAGTTACCTGGTTTGGTTAGGCCGGCCCGCGCGGTTTATTTCTGTTTAGCCGTGGGCGCAATTTAGTTAGTTTTGCTTGAGCGTTAGATAGGCCTAGTAGCGCGTGTTGTTTTTTGTTTTTGTTTTATTTTTTTCGTTTTTGTTTTTATCAGAATAGTTTCTGTTTTGTAAGTCTATATCTTTTAGGTTGTTTAACATTTTTAGTTGATTATTTTTTTGTTAGTTTACAAATTTATTGTAGTTTCTGTATAAAATATGTTTAGCCATGTTTTTTTATAAAATAGTTTTATATTAATTTTAGTCAGATTAGTTTTTCTGCTATAAATTGAGCTAGAATTATTATTCTTAGGTGATTCTTTTTGTCCCTGCTTAGTTTTCACCATGCCTAGTAGTAGGAAGTTTGAAAGTGTGTTATATCGACTAGAGGGGGGTGAATAGGCGATTTTTATGAAATTCTTCACTGAGGAATTTGCCGGTGAGGAAATTCCTTAGCGAAGAACTACTAGCAGTGGAATAAGTACTCAAATGTAAACATAATAGAACACAAGCATATTCATCATGATGAAATGAAGAGAGGCACAGAGTACAGGAAGCGTAAGCACAGGATGAAGACAAACAGACTGAAGAAATTGAACTGAGGAAATTGAGAAAGTCTTCACTCAAAGTCTTCAAACACAGATATGAACAAACACACAACACAATTATGAGAAAATGAAAGAGTTGAGGAAATAGAACCAGTAAGCTTGGTGAAGACAATGATTTGGTAGACCAGTTCCAACTGCTGTCTCAGTTGTACGTCTGGTTGGAGTGGCTGAGTATTTAAACTCAAGGACACACAGTCCCAGACACCCAATTCTGAACACGTAGCTCAGGACACCAAGTCCTCACTGTATTCTCCTTGAGCTAAGGTCGCACAAACCTCGCCCAATCACTCGTGGTAAGTCTTCAGGTGACTTCCGAACCTTCACAAACTTGGTCACTCGGTGATCCACAATTTCTTTTGGATGCTCTAGACCATGACGCCTAACCGTCTAGAAGAAGCACAATCTTCAAAGGTAACAAGCGTTGGATCCACGCAGGATCAATATCTTCAGTGATGCTCAATCACTTGGGGGTTGTAGGTGTTTGGGTTTGGGTTTTTCCTCAGTTGATGATTTTCGCTCAAAGTCCTCGGAGGATGGGTTGCTCTCATATGACAAGTGTCAGTTTCTCTCAGAGCAGCCAACCAGCTAGTGGTTGTAGGGGGCGGCTATTTATAGCCTAGGGAGCAGCCCGACATGATAAGACATAAATGCCCTTCAATGATATGACCGTTAGGTGGATAGATATTTTGGGACAGCTGGCGCATAGCACAGCAACAGTCGGAATTTTGAGTAGCAAAATCCTCAGGGCTATCATGTTCCTCACTGTGTAGGCAATCCACACTGGCGAATTACTAACTCCTTAGTGAGAACAAATTCCTCAGAGACCAGAAGAACTATGTCTCCGTCACTGAAGAATATGACTGGACTGTATGAGATTTCCAATGGCTTCACTCGAAGGGATTGGTAGGTGTAGGATTTTGAGTTGAGCATCACATGGAAATTTTTCCTTAGTATTTCCTCGACCCCCTTTAACAGTACAATGATTCCTATGACTCAAGAAAGAGAAAATGAAACTATCAAAACAAAAGTCTTCACGCTTCATGTTCCTCGAATGAATACCAAGTCTTCAAGGTCACACCAATTTCTTCACTTTCAAAGTCTTCAGAAAGTCTTCAGAAATCCAAAGTCTTCAGTCGAAGAACTTCATTTTTAGGGGTCGACTTTCTCTGTAAATATCAAACTCCTCATAGACTTATAGACCTGTGTACACTCACAAACGCATTAGTCCCTTAACCTAGAAGTCTTCAATACACCAAAATCACTAAGGGGCACTAGATGCACTTATAATCTCCCCCTTTTTGGTGATTGATGACAATATAGGTTAAGTTTTCAACGGGGATAAACATATGAAGTGTAAATACTGATATTGAGGAATTTGATTGCAAGATATAGAAGAACTCCCCCTGAATATGTGCATGGTGAGGTATTTGCTTTTGAAGCATTGCACACTTCAAGAGTAGAATCATGGAGATCTCCCCTATATCTTGTAATTCTTACACGCATTTGACATATCGTAATGAAGAATTTGAAATGCATGATGAAATATGGTGACTGATGTAATTCAGCATGCGTGCGTTAGCATATATGAGGAATAAGCATGCAGAAAAACATATCAAAAGTATCAAAGCAGCATCGGGTTTAAGTTTACAACTCAACCCAATAAAGTCCCAGAAGAATGAGAGTTGTAACTTAACAAAAAAAATGCCCATATAGAAAGACCTGCTTGAAGACTAACTCAAAATTCTCCCCCTTAGTCATCAAATGACCAAAATGATCGAATATGAGGACTAACGCCCCTGAAGAATATCAAGTTGATGAAGGAGCGCCAGCGTTGTTGGGGTTGTTTGTCGTGGAAGGGCCTGCCGCAGTGTCGTCCAAGTATTCATTCTCATCAGTGTCGCGCGATGAAGAATATGATCTGGCCACCAAGGAAGGAACCTTGACCTTCTTGAATTTCTTCAGTGGAGGTGCAGACCAGTCAAAATCTTCCTTGAGACCCATTTTCTTCAGATATTCTTCACCATACAGATGTGACAGTATTGCCCAAGTGCGACCGAAGACTTCATGGAGGTAGTAATGGTTTTTCTTCACTATATTGTGTGTAGCAGTCATGTTGTGAAGAAGTGAACCAAACTGACGTTTTGTGATAGCCTGGCTTATTAGGGATGATAGACTACTTATATAAATAAGAAATTCCTTCTTTTCCGGAAGCCCATTCGGACAGAACTCCAAAGTTAAGCGTGCTTAGCTTGGAGTAGTTTTAGGATGGGTGACCGACCGGGAAGTTTCTTCCGGGTGCGCGCGAGTGAGGACAAAGTGCGCAGAAAAGACTAGTATTGATCTATGGGGCCAGTCTAGATCCCGCCAGGAGTAACAACCACCGGCGGGTGTGTCTGGGGTGTTACAAGTTGGTATCAGAGCCGACCCTCGCGGTTACACGGATGTTTGCAGATAGGTGCACGGTCATGTTGTTCATGATGTTTGTGACCCGTCATGGCACACGGCATGGTACATGTACCGGACTGGATGCACAGACGTATGTGCTAAGAGGGAATGTTCCTGTGGCCCGACGAGGACGTCGGTTCCTCTGAGTGGTGGTGTATGTGATAGTCTGGCTTATTAGGGATGATAGACTACTCATATAAATAAGGAATCCCTTCTTTTCCGAAAGCCCATTCAGACAGAACTCCAAAGTTAAGCGTGCTCAGCTTGGAGTAGTTTCAGGATGGGTGACCGACCGGGAAGTTTCTCCCGGGTGTGCACGAGTGAGGCCAAAGTGCGCAGAAAAGACTAGTATTGATCTATGGGGCCAGTCTAGATCCTGCCAGGAGTAACAACCACCGGCGGGTGTGTCCGGGGTGTTACAAGCTGAGCAGTTTCAGGATGGGTGACCGACCGGGAAGTTTCTCCCGGGTGTGCACGAGTGAGGCCAAAGTGCGCAGAAAAGACTAGTATTGATCTATGGGGCCAGTCTAGATCCTGCCAGGAGTAACAACCACCGGCGGGTGTGTCCGGGGTGTTACACGCTTAACCCATTTATGATTTCGATCCACCTTCTGGTGAAGGCTAAGAAGAAGCTCATGATCAGTCATCACACGAGGAGCAGTGGCTTGAGGAGTAGACTTGGGTGCATTGGCAGAGTCGTCATTGGTGGAATAAGAGGCAGCTTTGCGAAACTATCCATCCAATGGACGAATGTCTTCATCTATAACAGCTGGTGCCTTACCCTTTTCATCAACTGAGGAATAGGTCCGCTTGAGGACTTCAATTGGGGGCAAGTAGTTGAGGTGATTCTGAAAATCAGCTTTGTAGTTGAGTGAAGACCTTGTCCTGAGGAATCTCATAATCCAAGGTGCATAAGGCTTCAGCTCAAACGGAGACAGTGCAACATTTGCCAGAGTCCTCATGAAGAAATCGTGATAATTGACAGGAATGCCATGAACGATATTGAATGCCAGATTCTTCATGATGCCAACAATTTCCTCATCAGATGAGTCGTGGCCTTTGATAGGACTCATTGTCCTCGTAAGAATACGATAGACAGTTCTGGGCACATAAAGTAATTCCTTCATGAGGAATTTGGTTCGTGGGGCCTGACCTGGCTTCAAAGGTTTCATCAGAACCTGCATGTAGTGATTTGTAAGCTCAGGTTCACTATAGATGCAACGAGCTTCTTCAAGGGGAGGACTGAGTGGTAAGGCACGAAGCAATTCAGTAGCTGGTGCAGTGTAGTGAGTGTTCTCAAACATCCAGTCTAGCACCCATGAATTCACATCTTCAGAATCTCCTGTGATGTGCAGCGTCGCATAAAATTGAAGAATCAGTTCTTCATTCCAATCACAGATGTCAGAGCAAAAGTTTAACAGTCTAGCGTCGTGATGAATACTGAGGACTGGCACGAAGCACGGTACAGATTCCATATCCACGTGAGGAATATGCTCATGGTAGAAGATTTTCTCTTTGTTGAACAGCACTGAGGAATAGAAATTTGCTTGACTAGCAGTCCAGAAACGCCTCTTCCTTATACGAGTAGAATCATATGGGTTGTAGTCTTCGAAGAATACGTGCTCGCCGAAGAAATCATCAGCCTTGAACTTTTGCTTGCGTGAGAATGGATCCTTTGGCTTGGGCAGAGGAGTGTCAGTGAGTTGCATCATGACCTCAGGAATCGCAATCTTAGGTTCTTCAGGCTGAGGAATTTCTGGTTCCTCTTCAGTGGCAGTCTGCGTCTTCAGATGTTCAGCAGCAGCAGTTTCTTCAGCACTAGTGGCTGGAATTTTCTCACGTATAGATGAAGTGGGGTGAGTTTTTTCAGAGCCCATTTGAACAGTTTGTGCAGGGGACTAAGGTATTTGCTGCAACGGTGTGAACATTGGAGAGTTTGGATGCTGACTTTCCCAGAATTCATCACTCATCACTGGTGTGGAGCAGCCAACGTCCACATCTTCATCTTCCATTTATTCAACGCCAGCCTCTTCAGCTGTGAACTGAGGCATAGGCGAGGAGATAACATGTGTTGAAGGGATCGTATCCACTTCAATTTCTTCATCAATCTGCTCTGACGAAGCAGCAGAATGATTTTCTTCATCAGATCCGCTAGGGATCTCATATTCTTCACCAAAAAGAACAAGGTTCTTTGATGGCATGGTTGAGATCGGAATAGCATCAATGGGATTAGCAAATGAACTGGTCAAAGGCTTCATCTTCTTCGGAGCTGAAGAATCTGAAGTAGCTGATGCTTTCCTTTTCTTCACTGTTGCACGCTCTGCAACCTTGGTCTTCTTCACATCTGATGCAGATGGAAGGATCGGAGTTGGTGTTGGCGCAGGAGGAGCAGAGGATTTTGGTTGATTTTCTTCAGGCACGACTGATGCAGTTGCCATGATTTCTTCAGTTTCTTCAGGCGCACCACTAGTGGATGCCCTGGCAATTTTTTCAGCGGCTGGAATGCAGTCATCAGCCCTGGAACTCACATTTTCTTCAGCATCCTGATTTTCATCAGTGGTGCTGGCATGTTCTTCAGTCGGCTGAGTAGATGCTTCAGCCTGAGGAATTTCCTGTTGCATTGGGGCAGCAACATTGGAAGTGAAGTTATCAGCAAGTCTCACAAAACAAACCTTGACTCCAAGCCAATCAGCGCGGTATGCGTCAAATTCATCACTGAGTTTCTTGATCTCAATTTGAATAGCGACAAGTTCTTCAGTTGTCATAGAGACAACGTTTTTCTTCAGATAGCGCTCCTTCTTGTACTGTGCTTTCTTGATCTGCCTGGCCTTCCCAAATTTTCATTTTTCTTCTTGAATGAAATGGGTCAGCATGTGACTTTGGCCAGGAGTCAGCTTGAAATCAGGCATGGGAGTGTTGGGGTACTTGTGCCAAACATCAATGTATTCGAGGATCAACTTGGGATCCAAAAGCAGTGACACATCTGTTCTCTCTCCACTCTCTAGCCCATCTCCTCTCTATCTTCTGAATGCGCACCTTGCGCTGCTTTTTGTCTTCCTCAGGAGGTGTGCAGTACCCAGCATATATATCATCAGGGATCTCAAACGCTGTGTTGACCTCAGCCCTCTTTCCTCCGTTCTATGGCTTCTTACCGTCAGCCATTTTCTTCAGTTGAGGAATTTGAACAATTGAATTCTCTGAAGAAGTATGCAACTTTTCTTCGAGGAACGTTGCAAATGAGTTAAGTTGATGAGAACCTAGTGATTCAGCAGCTGACATGAGTACCCGTGAACATAGTATAGTTGCGAGGAATTTGGAGAGGTCATATGCGTTCTCAAAAGGTTTTATAAATAACAAATTTGAGGAATTTGACCAGATGAGTCTTGAAGAATTTCACTAAGCGTTCTTTGTCTTAGGTTTCAGAGATGTGTAGATCAAAAATCCACACATTTGAGGAATTTTGAAGAGAAACATAGCTTAGAGAAACAAATCAAGAACAGATGATATGAGAGGTGTTTTAGTGTGTGAAGATATGAAGAAAAACACCTTTGAAGATTTTGTAGATAATCATTCGAATCAACGAGGGCAGTAAAAGTAACTTTTAATTACCCTGGATGAAGAATACGACGAACAGTGAGGTGGAGAGGTGAAGTTCGTCTGTGTAGATCTTCCACGCCCTAACTCGGCGGAGGAAGACGGCTACGGCGGCGGCCGAGTGAAGATTTCCGCGGCCGGCACGAGTACGGCGGCGACGAGGTCGAGGCAGTGAAGCTCTTCCTCACCGGCGACGATGAAGTAGCGGCGGCGCTAGGGTTTGAGAAGCTCGAGCTGGAGAGAGGTCGAGCGGAGTAAAAGAAGTGAGGAAGGGGAAGAGAGGTATTTATAGCCACGGTGAAAAACTGTTCGCCCAAAAAAATTGAAGGAACGTGCCCCTGATCCTTCTCATTCACTTGACATGTGTCACCCACGTACTCAGAGGTGGAGATCGTGTGCGATCGTAAGTGAAAGGATAAGTGTATCGTGGGATACAGAACGGTTTGAGCGGCAAAGCCGAAAATTTAGATAAGATAGGTTTTAAAGTTCCATTCGCAATTTCTTCAGCTGACAAGGACACAATGAAGATTTTGAACGAGTTTCAAATAGAACGCACATGAAGAATTTGTGACCAGATTGGGTTGAGTATAGCATAAAGGGGGAAAGGGTCCGATCACATTCACTTAACAAAAAACCAATTTGAAGAATTAGCAATAAGTAAATGCTGTAGAGGACATAAACTCATATATATTTAAACATATAAGACTGCTAGCCAACTTGTCTCCACGATGCTTCCTCAATTAAGCCTTGGTTGTCCGTTGGATCTAGCATCTAGCTTTCTTCGCGTCCGAGCCACCGGATCTTCACGACTGTCAAACCCGATTTTCACCTCGCTGTTGTTTTCAATGGCCAATGGCGGGTGGGCTCGCGCCGCGTGCCGGTTGGCTGGGTTTGTTGTCCCCGCGTGCAGGAGATTTCAGCCTATCCGCTCCGCGAGTCTGGCAGCCAATCTTGTCCTCGCCTCGTCCCACTCACACGCAAGCCGCCAGAGAAACCCTAGCCCCTTTCCCGTCGGTCCCCACAGCCTCCCACTCCCCTGTGCCTCGTCTCCTCCTCGCTCCCTCCACTTCTCTCCTACGCCGCCGCCGCCTCCCCTTCTCCCTGCTCTTCGCCTCCGTCCTCCCCTCGACACCCTCGCCTCCGACCTCTCCGGCAGCACCCCAACTCCACTCTCGGGCCAAGCCGAGTCACCTCCAGGCCAGCATCCGCTCCACCCCGTTCTTCTCCATCCGAGCAGCGGCGAGCCCGCAGATCTGGCGCCCCGGGAGTGGAAGAAACAAGGAGTAGGCGCCACCAGATGGAGGAGGAGATGGCGCCCAGGGAGAGTGGCGGCGGCGGCCCCTCTACCTACGACCGAGCCAGGGGACAAAAATGGCAGCGGCGGCAGGGAGCATGCGAGCAACGACGGTGACTGGACGCCAGGAGCTGGACGAGTTGGTCCATGCCGAGGAAGATGGCGTTGCGTGGTTTGTTTTCCTGTAGATTTCCTCTCTTGTTTGATCTGATTTTGTTGGCAAAACAATGGCAGATTTCTCCATTAGCTTATCTGATTTGGGGCTGATTTTCCTCTTGCGATTCCTGTTCATGTCCTTGCTACGGGAAATTGCAGAAAATGAAGCGAATTAACAGTGAAAAAATAGCAGAAGCAACGCCTGGGCTGTGGAATTAATGGTTGAACAAAATCTATGGTTGATATGCAGTTTAGTCGTGGCTAATATGAACTTTTCTATTACTACTTCTGGATTGTTCAGTAAAACGAAAGCTCATGGTGTGGCATGTCACTTTCCTTGCACATATATTTCTACCCAATTTATGAATTTAGATCATTAGTGGAACTTTGTAACTTGGATGTGGATTAGGATTTTTTTTACTAATTGGTTATGTTTTCTACTTTGCACAGATAATTCAGGCGTTCTTCCTTCTTAGTATGAACAGATAGGTTGATTACAAAATATATTTGAAGATTGCAGCAGGCGCAAAATGCTTGGCAGACAAAAATAATTAGGTAAGGTGAGAACTGATTGATCTGATTTGTTTCCCTAGATTAATTGGTTGGCAGTCATAGAATCATCGTGTACATTTAATATTGACTTGAACTTTGGTGTGGTCATGTAGCTTTGAACTTGCCTAGAGAGAGTCTACTCTCGCATCATTAGGTATCGCCCACAAAGATCTCGCTTGGTGAGGCATGCGCACCTATGCCACATCGTTACATGTAAGTCCGTTCCCTTTATAGTTCTCTTTCACAGCTGCACGTGTGATATTTTCCTGGTATGTAGGATGTTAAAGAGTGAGCTACCCATCGCTTCTCATTACTAATTGTAATCTAGAAGTATACATGTTCATGCCATAAAAGATGGATATGTGTTTAAGCCATCGTCATGTCATGTGAGTACTTGCAGAACAACTATACAGTTATGTTGGGATTGTAAAGTGGAAACTGTAGAAACCTACAACTCTTCCGTGAGTGTCGTTTATTATTTACTTTCTCAAGTAATGTGGATATAGTCCCGTCAGGATATTAAGTATATGCACGATTATATGTAAATTTTTAAAATGGGCTGTGGTGTCCCGTGTTTGTTAAATCCTCATATGTTATTGACAGTATATAATTTTCTGTCTTTTTTCTACCAAACATGTGTGCTATGACATTCTGTAAGGCTAGGCATATTTCTTTTCTTTATAATTCAGTGATGAACTAATTGTCTTAGCTATGGTGAATCACGATTATCCCCCTAGGAGCGAAGCTTGCGGCCCCAATTTGGGTTTATTCAAATTGTTGCAAAATGTGTTTTCTAAATGTTGTTATGTTTCTTGATTTTTCCATCTCCACCCCCTACGCCCTTGTTGAACTAATTGATATATGCTAATTAAGTGCCACAGATCAGTTGCAAGTGTTCATGCATTGTCCTTGTCAATTTCTCCCAGAGAGCGAGTGTTTACAAGTCCAGTGCTTATGTCAGTTATTAATTAGTGAAGATTTTGTTCTGATGTAGAATATTCAGTTTAGTTGGTCTGCATTTGTCCCAGAGAGCGAGTGTTCACAGGTCTAGTGCTTATGTAAGTTATTATTTAGTCAAAATTCTGTTCTGATGCAGAATATCTAATAACTTGCCACGTAAGTTGTTTCTACAAACTAAAAATTGAACTTTAGAACTGATCTAGCCATAGTTTTTGAAGCAAGAATACCATGACCTGTTTTATATCTTTTTCGAGATGGAACACTCAGCTATCATGATTTAGATTCTGGAACACTCGGCTATCATGGGCCTTTTCGAGATGTAACACTTGGCTACATGCAATTATATGTTGTTTTAGATTTAAAAAGAGACTCATGGCCCAGAGTAGTACGCACAAATGAAGGATACCAGACTGGCCCATGGAGCATGAGATCCTCTTTGTCAGGGGCCACCTTACTTGTATGGCCTCAGGCTAAGGAGACCCTTCTAATTGACATGGTCACTATTTACTTGCTGATTTGAACCTAGAACAGAATGTCATTTCGTGTTTGTCAGCAGGATCTCATGTTTAATCTACAGATCTTTTTAGTCAGTGTATTTGCATACCAGTTGCGAGTTAGTACCTAGGAAAATGATCATTTTTCTACCTCAAATTTGCATATCAGTATCCTTGTCTAATTTAAGATTTATTTTCTTATTATGAAGAAGATTTGTGTTGCTGTAGCGTTCTTCAGTTTCTGGGGTTTAGATGTCAGTTCATTGTTGAGATAGTTGTGCTATGTCCGTCTTCTGAAAAATACAGTATGTAAATTTTGTTTTCTGGACATTTTTGCAGATCCTATGCACCTGCCTCCTTCCTCCAGGCGCCTGAAGGCTAACGTGAGGACCTGACGAGCTAAACAAGGAGCTGGAGCAGGACTGTAGGAGGGAGGTACACTAGGGGCTGGAGCAGGACAACCATTGTTTCAGATCCCACTTGACTCATCCCAAGTGGTTGCAATGTCTTCTTATGAATTTTTTATTTACACACATAATGATAAGAGACCAATATTTTCCAAAAGATTAGATTCATAGTTTAAAGAAGGATACGGAAATATGAAAATAAGAGCTGTTCGTAAAATTTGTACAAAATGTCCCTTTCCATAATGAACTTGGTTTCTAATCACACACATGTACTGCTACATGATCCTACACGTGCTGTTTGAATCAAGTGATAGGATACTGGCATTTATCTCCGGGTTTATTAGGACTCAATTGGCGGGGACTTGGATAATTTCTTAATCTTGCACTGGTTCTCACCATTGAGACTGCATATGTGGTCCTTACATCGGATATGCTTCTGGATCTGCAGTTATCCCAGCCTAACTGAGATTTGTTTATTTATTCTACTATTTCTTTTGAGTAATACCGACTAACTTGGTTTACCATGTTACTGGTGGTCTGATGCTTTTATAGAAGCATTTGTGTGTTTTCAAGCTTAGGAGTAAGGAGTTCAAGGAGCAATGATCGAATTTTGTGATCTGCTTCAAACAGATCTGCTGCTGAAAATGATCCTTAACTCATTATCTATCTTGATCTTCAGCCCGTACGGTTAGTAAGGCACATTATTTTGACAAAAAAAGAAGGATCCTCAATTGGTATTATACATGTTGTTAGGTACAAGTACGTTGTAGGTCAAAGGAAAAATAAATAGATATAGAGAGGTATAAATTCAACAAAAAACATTTTTTTGATATAAAGGCTATTCCATTTGTTACCTATTGTACTTGCCCATGACTAAAACAATTAATACATGGTTTTCTTTTCAAAGCATACATGGAATCAGTGGGCCTCTGTGCCATTTGGCACAACGGGTATAGTGCTGCCAAGAGATTCAGTATATTCATGAAGTTGTGCAAAGTTTAAAATTGGTTGCGGTATCTCGCATTTGTCAAATCTTTATATGTTGTTTGTGTCATGCTTATGCCCAGAATATTAAGCTTGTGCTATGCTGTGACTAAATAAAAGCAATGTTCAGACTTATCTTTTGTTTGCTCTACTTAAAGAGTTCAAGGTTTACCCAGAGGGCAATTATATGTTTCCTACTGCCGTCTCCCGCGTGACGTCGAGAAAATCATTGATGTTTCTATTTTACTTTGCCAACATTTTCGTTTTCAAATAGTTCTGCCTCTCAATTTCATATTTCTACTTGCTTTTGCTTAGTAATATGATGTATTGTTTTCTAGCTCTAGGCCTACTTGTGTTCAAGGTTCAGTTGATTCTGTTTCTTAAGGGTGTTTTTTTAATTAGTGGCATCAACATGTGGCACTAATTTCGTTGTGCATTGTACTATGATTTTTCCAAACAACACCATTATGGTAAACAGCTATGCTAATAAGGGTCAGGAGAACAATAGAGATGCTAAGAGTCAACCTTTTGGGGTTAAGGATATAAACAACAACAGGGCTTATGAGTCCGAAGAGGGCTTGAGTGTCCTCTTTTGGTTCTTGAAGCCTGCACTTTCCTGGTGGAGTAGCAGCAGAATATATTCAGAGGCTTTAAAGCTATTGCACTTCACGTAGGTTGGATCAATTCTTTGTTTCAGTTTGAAATACTCCCCACTTCCTCCTATATGAGTAATTCTTCTGATGGACATTTTGTCAGGCAAATAAACAGAAGTCATATGTATTGTTACGAGTGAAGCCATCCATACAAGTCAAGATATTAATAATCCCATATGTGTTTTTTGAGATATAGGGAAATGTTATTATTCTTCTGCTAATTGGTTTCTTGACCAAATGTATTGTAAATGACGTTATTATTGTTCAAGATATACAGAAATGTTGTTGTTCTTCATTGTAGTGGATGATATCCATCCCAATTATTGAGATGATGGAAGTACTACTAAGGAGTTTTGTCGCTGACTGAATGAAGCTGCTGAGGAAGAAGGGATAAATAAGTTGCTCGAGTCATGGGCCAAACTGGCTGCCATACGACTGCTTTCATGGTCTGAACTGGTTGCCATATGACTGCTTTGAAGCACATAAATACTTTTTTTTCAAACATACAAAAACAAAGTTGATAGAAACACTACTCTTCTTAAAATAGTATAAGGCCTCAACTGATTTCGTACATGGTGTTAAGTATACATATATGTTTTTAGGCAAAAAGATATGTATTGTTTTTTTATATAGAAGGGTCTAAATTCTTACCGTGAGTACTTGCATGCTCAAACAGAAGTTTATTGAAAAATACATATATTTTGAATGCGATGTGGATTTGAACGAGACCCTACACTACCAAAGTAAAATGTGCATGTACATCTTATTGTAGACAACAAACTATACTTTTTCTTTATTAAAGTGGGTTAAATTTGTTACCGCATCTGGCATGATTTTGAATGGGACTTTGTGCTACCAAATTAGAATGTGTATATGCATCTCATTATAGACAATAAAATACTGTGGATTATATTTGTTACATAAATTTTGCTTCAAATAGAACTCTATGCTACCAAATTTAAATGTGTATATACGTCTATTGTAGACAACAAGCCCCTGTTTTTCCCAACTAAGAGAGATTAATTTATTGTCATATGTGATTGCCTGTACCAAAATCAACTAAACCATAGATTTCTTTTCATCGCTAACATAGAATCAGCAGGTCTCTGCGCCATTTGGCGCAACGGGTCCACTAGTATATATAGCCAATGAAGAAAAACGACGGAAACAGTAAAGACAATGCAAAGTTCAAGAATATGAACAACTAAGGAATTTCAACTTTTGGTGGTGGCGTGACCCACCATATAAGAATGATGATTTCAGACACCGCATACAATTATCGTAGGTTTCTGAGAATCAATTCTTCGTTAATTTCTTCACACTTAGAGTGTTATTCTTCATTGATTGAAGAAAAACGTTTCTTCATGTGTTGCACATCTAAGTCATCAATTTTGCATAAGTGTTAGGATGAGTGTCCTTTTCAAAGAACATTCGAAGATTCTAGGATATTTAGCTCACACCGCAACTTGCTAAATCTCTTCTTATCCAAGGGCTTTGTGAAGATATCGGCTAGCTGTTCTTCAGTCTTCACATGCTCAATAGAAATGCCGCCCTTCAACACATGATCACGAAGAAAATGATGACGAATCTGAATGTGCTTAGTCTTCGAGTGCTGAACTGGGTTGTGAGCAATCTTGATGGCACTCTCATTGTCACAGAAGAGAGGCACATTCTTCATGTTGACGCCGTAGTCCTTGAGAGTTTGCTTCATCCATAGCAATTGAGCACAGCAAGAGTCAGCGGCAATATACTCAGCTTCAGCAGTAGATAGTGATACACAGTTCTGTTTCTTTGAGGACCAACAGATCAAAGATCGTCCGATGAAATGACATGTACCAGATGTTGACTTGCAGTCCACGCGATCACCAGTATAGTCAGAGTCAGAATATCCAATGAGATCAAAAGCCGAGCCCTTGGGGTACCATAATCCAAGTGTTGGTGTGTGAGATAGATATCGAAGAATATGCTTCACAGCCTTATGGTGTGATTCCTTCGGTGTAGCTTGAAATCGAGCACACATGCAAACACTAAGCATTATATCTGGCCTAGATGCACATAAGTACAATAAAGAACCAATCATGGAGCGGTATACCTTATGATCGAAGTCGATACCATTTTTATCAGTGCACAGATGGCCATTTGTGGGCATAGGAATTTTGACGCCTTTGCAATCTTGCATGCTGAATTTCCTTAGTACATCCTTGAGGTATTTCTCCTGAGATATGAATATGCCATTGCGTTGTTGACGAATTTGAAGACCTAAGAAGAATTTCAACTCTCCCATCATAGACATTTGATATTCTTCACTCATCATGTAGGCAAATTCATCACTATAACGTTGGTCAGTACAACCAAAGATAATATCATCAACATATACTTGGCACACAAACAATTCACCATCATAAGATTTAGTGAAAAGAGTAGGCTCGAGTGAACCGGGTTTGAAGCCTTTATTCATGAAGAATTCCTTCAAGGTATCATACCACGCCCGTGGGGCCTGCTTGAGGCCATAGAGGGCCTTGTTGAGTCTGAAGACTTTGTCAGGATTCTTTGGATCTTTAAAACCTGGGGTTGAGCAACATATACTTCTTCCTCAAGCTTACCATTGAGGAATGCACTTTTCACATCCATTTGATATAAAGTGATATCATGATGGTTAGCATAAGCAAGTAATATGCGAATAGCCTCAAGTCTAGCAACAGGTGCAAAAGTTTCATCGAAATCAATTCCTTCAACCTGTGTGTAGCCTTGAGCTATGAGCCGTGCCTTATTCCTCACCACAAGGCCATTTCCATCTTGCTTGTTGCGGTAGATCCACTTTGTGCAAATGATATTGTGCTTGCGAGGATCTAGACGTTTGACCAGTTCCCAGACATTGTTGAGCTCCAACTGATGTAATTCTTCTTGCATGGCCTGAATCCACTCAGGCTCCAGAAATGCTTCATCTACCTTAGTGGGCTCTGTGATAGAGACAAAAGCATAGTGCCCACAAAAGTTAGATAAATGTGAAGCTTTTGAGCGTGTGAGAGGACCTGGCGCTTTGATGTCATTGATGATCTTTTCAACTTGCACTTCTTTTGCAATGCAAGGATGAGCTAGTTGTCATTGAGGAATTTGATCAGCAATCTTCTCAGCACCATTTTCTTCAATATTTTCTTCAGGTGCATTAGCTCGACGTTCTTCATGTTCTGGAATGAATTCTTCAGCTGATTCTTCAGTAGGAATGACATACTCAGTAGCCTTGAACTTGATAGTTTCCTCAGGTGCTGGTTCATCTATCACAGTAGGTAGGTGCTCTCTTTGCGAGCCATTAGTTTCATCGAACCGCACATCTACAGTTTCAACAACCTTGTGAAGAACGTTATTGAAGACTCTGTAGGTGTGCGAGTCCTTTCTGTAACCAAGCATAAAACCTTCATGTGCTTTCGGTGCAAATTGAGTTGTGATGAGGATCTCTAATCCAACATTTAGCACCGAAGACTTTGAAATAATTTACATTGGGTTTCTTATCAGTGAGGAGTTCATAGGCAGTCTTCTTGAAGAATTTGTGAAGATATACTCTGTTGATGATGTGGCATGCAGTATCAATTGCCTCAATCCAGAACCGACGAGGCGTTTTGTATTCATCAAGCATAGTGCGAGCCATCTCAGCAAGAGTCCTATTCTTGCGCTCCACGACGCCGTTCTGCTGAGGAGTGTAAGGAGCAGATAACTCATGAGTAATACCAAGTTCATCAAGATAGTCATCTAGACCAGAATTCTTGAACTCAGTTCCATTGTCACTTCTGATGTGCTTGATCTTCACACCAAAGTTGGTTGAAGCCCTCGAGGAAAATCGTTTGAAGACTTCCTGCACTTCATGTTTGTAAGTAACAATGTGTACCCATGTGTATCGAGAGTAATCATCAACAATAACAAAGCCATATTGAGATGCATCATTTGAAACAGTAGAATAATGATTAGGACCGAAGAGATCCATGTGAAGCAATTCAAATGGACGAGTGGTGGTCATGATAGTCTTTGCTGGATGCTTAGCCTTTGTCATTTTCCCAGCTTCACAGGCTCCGCATAGGTGATCCTTGAGGAATTTGACATTCTCGATGCCGATGACATGCTTCTTCTTTGCAAGCGTGTGCAAATTCCTCATGCCTGCATGACCAAGTCGTCGATGCCAGAGCCAGCCTTCTGAAGCTTTTGCAAGTAGGCACATGGATGGTTGTGGTCCTGTAGAGAAATCAACAATATACAAGTCTCCTCTCCTAAAGCCTTCGAAGACTTTGGAATTGTGAGCTTCCATAACCACAACACAACGGTACTTGCCAAAGACAACAACCATATCAAGATCACAAAGCATTGAGACAGACATAAGGTTGTATCCTAAGGACTCAACAATCATGACTTTGTCCATGTGTCGATCCTTTGTGATCGCAACCTTACCTAGACCCAATACCTGACTTTTGCCTTTGTCGGCAAAGATGATATGCTTCAGATGCGACGGAGATAATGGAGCATCCATCAATAGATTCTTGTCACCAGTCATGTGATTTGTACATCCACTATCGAGGACCCACTCAGTGGCTTTGGGTTGATCATCCTGCAGATGAATTAGTGCAACTTACGAACTCATATACTTCATTAGTGAAGAATATGACATCAATTCATTAGATCAATTTCATCAAGCAAAAGAACAGATAAAGCAGTATGAAGACGTGAGAAATGAAAGTTCATTTCTTCATGATTAGCCTGTGTCCTTTCAGGCATACTCAGGTCTCCAGCAAATTCTTCAGACGATTACGTACGTCTGGAGACCTGACCCTGCAGAAGAGATTAGTTCTTTTTCTTCACCACCCACATCTGAAGGGGTGGCAAAGAGTTCATCATTCTGCGAGCTCCATAAGAGAAAGGTGGCATAGATGCCAGTCCATTTCGTTTCACATAAGAGGGGTTATAGTAAGCATAAGAGTAAGCAGAGAAATTCTTCGAGGACTTATGGACATAATGATTTTAAGAATAATGCACATATCCATAATCCTTAGATCTTCCCTGCGAAACATACGGGTTAGCACGATGATGTTCATATGAGGACTTTGATCCTTTTGAGGAATATGATCCATGTGAGGAGTTTGGTCCGTGTGAGGACTTGGATCCATATTAAGAATTTGGTCCATATGAAGAATTTGATCTGGGTTCCTATTCTTCACAAGTGGCGTCATGATGACATTCACTTGAAGATTTTCAAGGCAACTTTTGGGAACCCAGATTTTCTTCATAGGGGGACCGTTCCTGCAGTTAGTGCCAACATATCTAGCAAATACTTCACCATTCTGATTTTTGAACAGTTTATAGTTGGAGTCAAATGATTCATCATCAGAACAAGGAGATTCACATGCAAATCCAGATAAGTTAGATGGATCAACTGGAGGTCCCTTTGTAGCAACCCATGTAGTTTTGGGGTACTACTCAGGCTTCCAATATGTACCATCAGCATTGAGTTTCCTCTCAAAGGCAATACCCTCTTTCCTAGGGTTCCTGTTGAGGATCTGCTTTTTAAGCACATCACAAAGAGTCTGATGCCCTTTGAGGCTTTTGTACATGCCTGTCATGTACAATTCCTTCAGCCCTGCATCGTCAGTGATACTAGCAATGTCCTCAGATGAGGAATTAGTGATAGCAGAGGCATGTGAAGAATTTGAAACATTAGCATCATTTAAACATTCAGGTGAAGAATTAGCAGATTCACGTTCAATGCATTTCAAACATGGAGAGACAAATTCTTCCTGAGAAGCGCTGATTTGTTGAGCAAGTAATGAATCGCGCTCCTTCTGAAGATCTTCATAACTCACTATTAGCTTCTCAAGGTCTTGCTTTCTTTGAAGAAATTCATAAGAAAGGTTCTCATGATCAGATAATAGAGTGTTATGATGACCTTGAAGATTGTCAAACCTAGTCTAAAGTCTCTGAAGATTTTCAGTCAAGGCTTTAGTGCGATCCATTTCTTCACCCAACATATCATCGCTCTTATTTAGCATGTAATGAACTTTTTCCAAAGCTCTTTGTTGTTTAGTGGCAAGGGAAGCAAGTTTAGAATAGCTGGGGTTAAGGTTTTCATCAGATTCATTCTCACTTGATTCAGAGGAGGTATATTTGAGTACCCTGGCACCCTTTGCCATGAAGCAATAGGTGGGAGCGTAGTCATCATCGCCTTCATCAGCCTTGTTGGTGAGGTCATTTTCTTTAGTGTTGAAGATAGACTTGCTGACGAATGCAGTAGCGAGAGCTAGGCTCGCCACTCCGGATTCAGACTCCTCAGATGTCTCCTCTTCCTCATTTTCTTCAGATTCAGCCTCAAAGTCCATTTCCTTGCCAATGAATGCCCTAGCCTTCTTGGAGCTGCTCTTCTTGTGATATGAAGACTTTGAGGATTTTGATGATGAAGATTTTGTGGATTTCTTCTTTTTCTTCGCATCATCAGAACTGTAATCCTTGTATTTCTTCTTCTTTGATTCCTTTTCCCACTGAGGACAATCTTGAATGTAATGTCCAAGTTTCTTGCACTTGTGACAGAGCCTCCTCTTGTAGTCACTGGATGACGAATCATTGCTCCTTGAGGGTCTTCCAAGGCGACCACGTCTTGAGAACTTTTGGAACTTCTTCACGAGCAGAGCTAGATCATGGCTTAGTTCTTCAGGTCACCAAGGCTGCTACCAGAGTCTTCATCTTCGGACTTAGATACTGCCTTGGCCTTCAGTGCACATGATCTGCCATAGCTCGAACCATAGAGATCTCTTTTTTCAGCAAGTTGGAACTCATGAGTATTTAGCCTCTCGAGAATATCAGCGGGATCAAGTGACTTGTAATCAGCACGTTCTTGTATCATCAATGCCAGAGTGTCAAATGAGGAATCAAGCGATCTCAGCAATTCTTCACCACCTCATGGTCGGTGATGTCAGTGGCACCAAGTGCTTGAAGCTCATTTGAGATGTTAGTGAGGCAATCGAAGGTTTGTTGAACATTTTCATTGTCGAGTATTTTGAAGCGGTTGAAGAGATTGCGAAGAACATCAACTCGAGAGTCACGCTGTGTTGAGACTCCTTCATTCACTTTGGACAGTCTATCCCAGATAAGCTTAGCAGTTTCCAAAGCACTCACTCTTCCATACTGTCCTCTGCTCAGATGGCCACATATGATATTCTTCGCTTGAGAATCGAGTTGCTTGAATCTCTTCACATCAGCAGTATTCAGAGAAGGTGTGACTGAGGGGACACCATTTTCCACAACATACCAGAGATCGTTATCAATTGCCTCAAGATGCATTCGCATCTTATTCTTCCAATAGGGGTAGTCCATCCCGTTGAAGGTAGGACACCCAGCAGAGACCTTGATCATACCCGCGGTCGACATAACTAAGACTCCAGGCGGTTAAACCAAAATCACACAGAACAAGGGAGTACCTTGCTCTGATACCAATTGAAAGTGCGTTATATCGACTAGAGGGGGGGGGGGTGAATAGGCGATTTTTATGAAATTCTTCACTGAGGAATTTGCCGGTGAGGAAATTCCTTAGCGAAGAACTACTAGTAGCAGAATAAGTACTCAAAAGTAAACATAACAGAACACAAGCATAGTCATCATGATGAAATGAAGAGAGGCACAGAGTACAGGAAGCGTAAGCACATGATAACACAGGATGAAGACAAACAGACTGAAGAAATTGAACTGAGGAAATTGAGAAAGTCTTCAGTCAAAGTCTTCAAACACAGATATGAACAAACACACAACACAGTTATGAGGAAATGAAAGAGTTGAGGAAATAGAACCAGTAAGCTTGGTGAAGACAATGATTTGGTAGACCAGTTCCAACTGCTGTCTCAGTTGTATGTCTGGTAGGAGCGGCTGGGTATTTAAACTCGAGGACACACAGTCCCGGACACCCAGTCCTGAACACGCAGCTCAGGACACCAAGTCCTCACCGTATTCTCCTTGAGCTAAGGTCACACAAACCTCGCCCAATCACTCGTGGTAAGTCTTCAGGTGACTTCCGAACCTTCACAAACTTGGTCACTCGGCGATCCACAATTTCTCTTGGATTCTCTAGACCATGACGCCTAACCGTCTGGAAGAAGCATAGTCTTCAAAGGTAACAAGCGTCGGATCCACGCAGGATCAATCTCTTCAGTGATGCTCAATCACTTGGGATTTATAGCCTAGGGAGCAGCTGTGACGCCCCAAGACCGGAGCTTCAGATGCCTTCCATGTTTCCGAGTGTTGTCGGGTGTTTCATTTTGGTTCGTTGTATCATGTGCTTTGCATCATGTCATCATGTCATAAGTCTTTTGCAACTCAACTAAATAAATGGCATGGATCTTTGATCCATTTAAACCGGGGGAATTCACCTGGTGACTTCTCTTTATAACATACCCTCCCGATAGTAGGGAGCTATATTAAATATTCCATTTGTTGGAATTCACCGGAACACACTTGCAAAATAAATCTCAATGCCTTTGTTATCACAACTCTTGGACTCTAACTTTGCTATTTATTCTTCCATCATATTCTGAGGTTCCTCCAAAAATCCGAACATTTTTGGATACTCCTAAAACCTCGTCCTAGTTAAAATCTTTTGTATTAAATTTAAACGAGTTTGTTTTAAACTCTTCTATTTCGCGTGAAACTTCTTTTCTTGGACTAAGTATAATTCTTAGACTCAGTAGGAGAAGTTTCAACATTTTCTAAAACCCCTAGCTTTTTCTTTTGTTCCTTTTTCCTCCTGTCTACTTCTCTGTAAATAGGAAATAGCAAAAGGTTGGCTTTTGATCCGAAGCGGCAACTGGCCGGCCCATCTACAGGTCCAGCCAACCCCCCTCCTAATCCCTCTCTAAGGCCCTGGCCTTTTTGCCTCTCCACTAGGCCAACCTCCTAGGCCCATCTCCCGCAGCCCATTGCTCTAACCCTAGCCGATCGCTACCTCTCTCTCCCGTTTCCCCTCGCTGCGCCGCCAGGAGAGCCCCGTGCCCGATCCCTTTCCTCCTCCCGTCGACCCTCTCCCTCTCGTCTCCTAGCGCGCACCATGCACCTCCTCCATGGCCTTCCTCCACCACCCTGGCCTGCTACCCCCCTCCTCGACCCGCCACCAGGGAGGAGTCCCGCTCGGTCCCCCTCGTCCTCCTCCTTTGTGCCGACCCACCTCCATGGCCGCCGAGCCACCTCCATGGCCGCTGAGCCACCGCCTTACGCCGCCCGTTTGTCGCCCCACTGCTGCGTCCTGCTTTGCCCGACGCCGCTGCGCGCCAAGTCTCAACCGGAGCGTCGCGCCTCTGCCGTCGCCGCACCAAGCTCCCTGCTCCTGCCGCCGGATCCCTGCACCACGCTCGACCCCAAGCTCTCCTCCCCGTTGCTTCGCCTCTCCAGGGGCCAGCAGGCGCGCTGCCGCCTTGCCAGGAGATCACCGCATCACCGGAGTGCCTGCCTCCCCGACGCCCGACCTCTTCCTCGCCCTGCTGGTGCCCTGCCGCCGTTGTCACCTGTGCCTCCCCAAGCCGCGCCCGTTTCCCGGCATGGCCGCGAGGTCATCAGCATCGCCGAGCCATGCTGCCTTCCCGTCTTCCCGGCCTCCTCCGCGTCCCCTGGCTGCCTTTCTCTGCATCGAACAGGAGCAGCTCAGCGCCTCGGCGCCCCTGCACCCCAAGTCCGTCGCCATCTCGCTGGAGCACCGTCAACAGCAGGTCGCCGCCTCCCTTTCCCTTCGCCGGAGTCCCTGCTCTGATGAACTCACACTGAACCTCGACGACCTGCCAAGCACTTGTGACCAAAGACTCCAAGTGCCCTTCAGATCGTAAAGACCGGCAAGTCCAACTAGCTCCGATGCCCCTAGGACGACTACGCGGTGTTGCGTCAGGTACCTATACCGTGTCTCCGGAATCGTCAAGACCGCCCCGAATATTGCCAAGTACCACTTCGGTTCCAGAACATGACAAGTACCACGATGCCCGGAGTCCTCGGATCCGTCAAGTTCCATTATGAGATGTACAACTACCATCGACCTCGAAGACCTCAGATTCGTCAAGTTCCACTACCGCCGACTAGCATGACTACCGTCGCAAAAACAAGACCATCAAGACCCGACCGACAAGTACCCCGACGACCCTGAACATATACGGTCATGTACAACTACCGTCTCTGAAGAACCGTGTAACGGGACCGCCAAGTTCGACTTCCGCCGTCTCCGAGATCGTCAAGTACCACTATGAGATGTGCAACTACTTCCACGACGAAATGAGAACAACTACCGCCATTGAAGGCCGTCAAGTGAACATCTACCGACGACATGTATGACCTACTCCGTGAACGTGTACCACTACGCCGCCCTAACGTCTACGGAACATGTACCACGACCATCGTTGAAGACCCCGTGGACGTCAAGTTCCATGTCATGACCCCGAACATCTACGGACATGAACCACTACTTCCCTCGGTGTCCCGAGAATGTCTACTTCCCCTACACCGCATCGAACTCGAACCCCTCCGATAATACACGCTTCGAAGGTATAACCTCGAGGCGACGTCCGTGAATGAATGCTTGCGATGTTTGAGATGCTCGTGTTTGCACCGTGTCCAATTTATCACCTGTTTCCTTGTCACCAACTCGTGGGACACCCGGTATCCGGGAGCGCCCCACCAGCTTTTGCATGCAACCGCACACTTCTCCTTTGCCTCGGTATCTCAATCGAGTTACCGGAACCGGAACGTTGCCGTGGCACTGTTACCGTTATCGTTGCCATGGCACCCCTCTTCTTTCCACCACGGTGACAAATGCTTCATAATGCTCTTGTCTACTTTTCCTTAAAACTTGCATAAAACTTGCACATGTCATCCGCATCATGATAACAACAATTAAAATGTTTAGATTGTTGTTGCAATAAATTACTAAGGCATATGGGGATTTACTGGATTCGTTATTTGTTATATCCGACCCCATTTAAATTGTTTAGATGGTGTAGTTTTGTTATGCTTCACCTCTTGCCATGCTAACCAACATTTAATATTGTTGAGTACCTAACCGAGAGAGAACTAAATAATTGATGTGGTGTTCTATCAATATGCAACCCGTTGCATATTGATCTCCACTTAATTTGTAGTTTTGGTTGTTGCACTTTGCCATGTCATGCATATTTAAACCGGACATGCGTCATACTCGGTTGAGCATCATGTCATGTTATGTGGTGGTTGTTTACCATGTTGTTTGCTTCTTCCGGTGTTGCTTCTTCGGGTTAGTTCTGATAACGTCGCGTTTGTGAGGATCCATTCGACTACGTCCGTTTGTCTTCCTCATGGACTCGTTCTTCTTCCTTGCGAGATCTCATGCAAGATGACCATACCCCCGAAATCACTTCTATCTTTGCTTGCTAGATGCTCGCTCTTTTGCTATGCTTATGCTACGATACCCACCACTTGCTTATCATGCCTCCCATATTGCCATGTCAAACCTCTAACCCACCATGTCCTAGCAAACCATTGTTTGGCTATGTTACCGCTTTGCTCAGCGCCTCTTATAGCGTTGCTAGTTGCAGGTGAAGATGGAGTTTGTTCCTTGTTGGAACATGGATATTATTGTTGGGATATCACAATATCTCCTATTTAATTAATGCATCTATATACTTGGTAAAGGGTGGAAGGCTCGGCCTTATGCCTGGTGTTTTGTTCCACTCTTGCCGCCCTAGTTTCCGTTATATCGGTGTTATGTTCCCAGATTTTGCGTTCCTTACACGGTTGGGTTATAATGGGAACCCCTTGACAGTTCGCCTTGAATAAAACTCCTCCAGCAATGCCCAACATTGGTTTTACCATTCGCCACCTAGCCTTTTCTTTCCCTTGGGTCGGCCGGCTCAAAGGTCATCTTTATTTAAACCCCCGGGCCAGTGCTCCTCTGAGTGTTGGTCCACCTTGTCAGCCGCCAGTGGCCACCAGGGGCAACTCTGGGCTGGCCTACCGGAAGTTTGGACAATCCGGTGTGCCCTGAGAACGAGATATGTGCAGCTCCTATCGGGATTTATCGACACATTTGGGTGGTGTTGCTGGACTTGTTTTACCATTGTTGAGGATGTCTTGTAACCAGGATGCCGAGTCTGATCGGATTGTCTTGGGAGAAGGAATATCCTTCGTTGACCGTGAGAGCTTGTGATGGCCTAAGTTGGGACACCCCTGCATGGTTTTGAACTTTCGAAAGCCATGCCCGCGGTTATGGGCAGATGGGAATTTGTTAATGTCCGGTTGTAGAAAACCTAAAACTTAACTTAATTAAAATGCATCAACCGCGTCTGTAACCGTGATGGTCTCTTCTCGGCGGAGTCCGGGAAGTGAACACGGTGTTGGAGTAATGCTTGACGTAGGTTGTTTTAGGATCACTTCTTGATCATAGTTGTTCGACCGTGCCTTTTCTCTCTCTTCTCGCTCTCATTTGCGTATGTTAGCCACCATACATGCTAGTCGCTTGCTGCAGCTCCACCTCATACCTTTTACCTTGCTCATAAGCTTAAATAGTCTTGATCGCGAGGGTGTGAGATTGCTGAGTCCCCGTGGCTCACAGATACTTCCAAAAACCAGTTTTCAGGTGCCGATGTTACCGAGCAGGTGACGCAACCAAGCTCAAGGTGGAGTTCGTTGAAGATCTTGTCCTTTGTGTTGTTTCATTCTAGTTGATCAATAGTGGAGCCCAGTTGGGGTCGATCGGGGATCTGTGTAGCATTTTGGGTGGTCTTCTTTTATTTTGGTTCCGTAGTCGGACCTTGATTGGATCTGGATGATGTAATGCTTTATTCATGTAATTGTGTGAAGTGGCGATTGTAAGCCAACTATGTATCTCTTTCCCTTATGTATTACATGGGTTGTGTGAAGATTACCTCACTTGCGACATTGCTTTCAATGCGGTTATGCCTCTAAGTCGTGCTTCAACACGTGGGAGTAGCCGCATCGAGGGTGTTACAGCAGCCCGACATGATAAGACATAAATGCCCTTCAATGATATGACCGTTAGGTGGATAGATATTTTGGGACAGCTGGCGCATAGCACAACAACGGTCGGAATTTTGAGTAGCAAAATCCTCATGGCTATCATGTTCCTCACTGTGTAGGCAATCCGCACTGGCGAATTGCTAACTCCTCAGTCAGAACAAATTCCTTAGAGACCAGAAGAACTTCGTCTCTGTCACTGAAGAATATGACTGTACTGTATGAGATTTCCAATGGCTTCACTCGAAGGGATTGGTAGGTGTAGGATTTTGAGTTGAGCATCACATGGAAATTTTTCCTTAGTATTTCCTCGACCCCCTTTAACAGTACGGTGATTCCTATGACTCAAGAAAGAGAAAATGAAACTACTAAAACAAAAGTCTTCACGCTTCATGTTCCTCGAATGAATACCAAGTCTTTAAGGTCACACCAATTTCTTCACTTTCAAAGTCTTCAGAAAGTCTTCAGAAATCCAAAGTCTTCAGTCGAAGAACTTCATTTTTAGGGGTCGACTTTCTCTGTAAATATCAAACTACTCATAGACTTATAGACCTGTGTACACTCACAAACGCATTAGTCTCTTAACCTATAAGTCTTCAATACACCAAAATCACTAAGGGGCACTAGATGCACTTACAAACTTGTTTGGGTATTTTTTAGATTTAATTAAAATTTGTTTTAGTCGAAATCAAGCTTTTCTAGTTTTTATTAGCTTGCTGCTGTTTCCTACTATTCTAGTAGTATAGAATCTTATTTTAGCTATGTTATAATTTATTTTAGTTTAGTTTCTGTAGTTACAGAGAGTGAACTTTTATTTTCAGTAGAATAAAAAAAAATTAGTTTATTGCTAGTATTGTTTTAGGCATAATAGGAGTTCTATAATAGCTTTTGAGGTGATTCTTTTAGGTTCTGTTAAGAATAGTTTTAGTAGGATAAAACTATTTCTTAGTTGTTGCTTGAAGTGATGAAAACCTTGATTTGCTTTTCTTCGGGTTTTCGTTGGTTTTGGTTTGAGTGCTTGTGTGTTTTCCTTTAGCTTGTTGTTATGATATTTAGTGGAATATTTATTTGTGCTATTGTTTGACTCGATAGAATTTCCAGAGTGCGAAGCTTGCTATCTCGAGTCACTAGCGTTTGAAGACCGTCAGCCGGGCAAGTCATTTGATCATGTTTTACAATACTTATGATTTTGTTGCATTAGAATTATTCCTCCCCACCATGCACGCAGTAGTAGAATTTTAAGTTATGTCTTGAGTAGTATCATGAGGTAGGATGAACCCAATTCCCCTTACCATTGCCCGGGACGATGTAGTTTACTTTGCTATGCTCGTAGACGGGGTTGGTTGAGAGATTCATAGGGGAGATGTGAGAATCAAGATGATGACAATCCCATGACTTCAAGCTCAAGATGGACTTCAAATTCACTATTGGGTGGAGGACGGTAGACGGGCACCCTGGAGCAACCAGCGGATGGTCAGGATGCATGGAGAAGCGCCATGACATCTTGCAGAAAGCTTCACCCAGCCACGAAGAGACGAATGGATACCCCTTAACCGGAAGCTTACTTGTGCAGCCGCAAGCCATTACGGGCTCTGGGTTGACCTTAGGCGTGACTCTGGACGGACGGTGCCAGCAGATGTAGAAGAACAGTAGGACATGGATGGGCACCGACAGTGCCTAGAGAAACTCTACGGAAGACCCTGTTTCGTTCGTCCCGTCTTCAAACACCATGCAGTGCGAGGACATAAAGGAGGGAACGAATCTTGCAGGTAAAGTGCACAAGACTCTGCAGAGTAACAACCTAATCGATTAGCCGTGTCCCCGGTTACAGACAGATGAGCCTCTGGAATTGGAGTATTTCAGAAATCTCAACACCGAACAAATAAATAAATTGAGGGGTTAATTAATAATTGGGAATGAGACATTGGTTGGCGGAACCATCTCAATAACAACCAACATTTTGTAGAAATAGAAAACAAGTCCTTTGTTGTAGGGAAAAACTGGCTTTTTCGCAAAAACATAAAACTTAGAGCCCCACAGCCAAATTGCATATAATGTTAGCAATTTTATTGTTATTCCCTCTTCATGACTTGCCGGCATATTCAGAATGCTGACCTATACGGCTGCAACATCTTATGTTGCAGAGGAGTTTTCCGACCAGGAGTGAGGCTACGATCCACGCTTGGCGATTGCCCTTTGGAGTCGGATGGACTCGCTATTCGTCTATGCTTCCACAGCTTTATTTAGTTTATTTCTCATGAGTTGGCCTTTGGCCAAATTTATTATGATGTAATAAAGACTCGATATGAGAATCGTGTAATAAATTTAGGTGTGATTGAACTTTGAATCTTTTCATCAATGTACTATCTGTGCCAGCATGATCTGGGGATGGTACAGCTACACAGAGACTTGACCGATTTTGGGTTGGGTCGTTACAGAGGGGGTCCGCTTTGGAAAGGTTTGGGTGGAATCATCACATACACGTCTACTCCTTTGCACCGCCTTTCCTTTGGCACTTTGGAGTATCCTCCGTCTTTTCTTGTCTATGCAAAATGTCGTGTTTGCTGATCTGGGGCATGCGGTAGTACTGCTCCTAGGAGCGGTAGTACCGCAGGCCCTTGCGGTAGTACCGGCCTCTGGCACGGTAGTACCGCAAGTGCCCACGGTAGTACCGCTTGCTTGGAGCGATAGTACTGTGGCCTTAGGTCAGGTGCTGCTGCTATTGCAGTAGTAGGGGCGGATGTAATTTTTCACATCCGCGCCCTACGCAGTAGTACCGCGCCAGGTGCGCGGTAGTACCGTGCACTCTGGCCAGGCTCAGCAGCTTGCATGGCAGTAGGAGCGGATGTAATTTTTTATATCCGCACCCCGCGCGGTAGTACCGCTCCTGGCTTGCAGTATTGCCGTGTTGGATTTTTGCATAGATCCCAACTCAGCGGAAGCTGTGTCACACCCTGCATTTTGTAACATGTCATTTGCATTAATGAAGCAAGAAAAGTTGGGCCAACAAAAACTTTTGCATTATTTTGCTTTTATTTTGGAGTTGGTTTTCTCTGTGTGATTTTTTTCAAGTGCTCTTTAAAGTCAACTACTCCACCTTCTGTACTTCATCTCCTTGCCCCAAACTTCTGCCCAATGATCATGCCATGTGTATAGTACAATATAGTATTTTCTTACAAAAATAATTTGGCCAAATAGTATTTTCAAAAATTAGTTTTCCAAATACCCCTGGATTGAGGTTTGCACTGCAAGTACCTGATTTGGGGTATGAAAAATATTTCAAAAGGTATATTTGAAACCTATTAGATATAGGATTCCCATAAACCCCAAAAATATAATTTTAAAAGTTATTTTCCTATTTTATTTAAAAGCTTTTTCTAAAGGCCAGAAATGGTCTTTAATAGGGAAAAATTATTTTATTATTTTAAAAATATTTGACAAAAATCAGGGAAACTCAGTGGGCATATATTTCCCATATATAAGAGTTTCAACACATGGTCATGTTCAAAATATTGGACAAAACCTCCCAAAACCATTTCTGCCCATTTCAAGGATTTGAAATATTTCTACAGGAAATATTTCCATAAAAATCCAAGAAAAATCCAGCAAGTCACAAATGCATATTGTGATGATCTTGCAAAGCCTCACTTCAATCAAGGTCATTTTGGTCCACCAAAATGCCCCATAACCCTTTCTGTTCAGAACCTAATTTGAGCAAGTTTGTACTACCAACTTTCTCCCCTTAACCCCAACTTTTGTGAGCATGTTCACATGACCAAATGAGGCCACTACACCAAGTAGTGCATCAAGGAGAAGTGTTATGCTCAACTAGATCTACACAAGTCTATTTCTGCTCATTTCTAGGGTTTACAAAAGTTGCATTGGCAACTTTGCCCAAATAAGCTCCAAACTGGTGAGAGGCCCTAATTATATGTGTCATTTCACCCTGTGGAGTCTCATGGCAATTGGAAATCATTTGCTTGCCAAAACCTTTATCAAACACCTTCTGCCACTTTTCAAAAATCACCATTTTGACCACTAAAACTATTCTCGTTGAGCTCAACTTTTTACCACAGCTCCTCCTAGTCCCCTTTCACCTCCAGTAACAATGGAAAATCCACAGCTCCATTATTGGATGGGTGAAACCACCTCTTTCTCTCTCTGGACAGCCCATTTCTCCCTCTTCTTCTACCTCTCTCCTCTCCTACTGGCCATCCAGAGCATCCAATGCCTCTCCCTACTTCTTTACTCCACCCTTGAGCTACTGGACACGGTTGGCCGCGCCCACAAGGCATAGAAAATGCCATGCCGGCCATTTGGGCACTCTGGAGCGCGCTACAGTGCACTCCCGCACTGTAGCCGCCCCCTTCCAACCACCTCCGGCCACCTCGGGCCTCCCCGCGCGCCTGCCGATGCGCCTCGGCGTCCGCAACACGCTACGCGGTCGGCCCCCTCCTCTTCTCCTCCTCCCCGCGCCTCCGCGCTAGCAAACACCGGCCGCCCGAGCGCGCCAATGGCGCGGCTCACACGCGCGCACCTCTGACCTCTCCCCACTCCCTCTCTCTGTCCCTCCCGACGTAGTCGACGTCCAGGAACACCCCAGACACCACGCCCTCTTCCCCGAGCCCTGCAGCGACGAGCAGGAGCCCCCGCGCACGAGTCCACGGCACCCGCCGTTCGCCTATTTAAAGGCCTACCCGAGCCCTCCTCTCCTCACCACTCGCTCTCTCACTCCCCTAAACATCCCCTACGCCCCCAGTTCCTCTCCTAACCGCTGAGCTCGAGATCGAGCTCGAGCTCCGCCGCTTCGGCTCGCCGGAGTTCAAGAGGTACAGGCCTCCCCCGCTCCTCCTCTGCCCCGATCTGAAACCGCCTCCTCCCACTGATCATTTCCCCTCTCTCCCCCGCCTCGTTTGCAGCCGGAGTCGACCGGAACGACCACCACCCGAAGTTCCTCCGCCGCAAGACCTCGTCGCCGGCGAACCAGGCCACCCCGGCGACCAACTCCACCTCCATCCGAACGCGGATTCTCCCTGAGCACAACGGTACCACCCACGCATCCTCCCGTGCCCTATGTCGCTGCCGGCGAGCTCGCCGTCGCCTCTGGACGGAGGTAGACGACGACGGCCATGGGCCCTGTCCGTCATCCTCATGCCCTGACGGGTGGGACCCACCCGTCAGGTTTAAAACGCACGCGTGCACGTACCGGTTCGCTGCGTCGGCTGAAGGCGTATTTTGCCTTTACGCCTTCGACGTGGCAGCCTGGCGTGGGCTGAAACCCATCTGGGACTGCTGCACTGTGGCCCTTCTGGCCCAGTTGCACAGTGCCTTTTTCCTTTTCTTTTTCTGTCACTTTCCAAATATTCCACAGGATAAAATATATGTCCAAATAAATTAATTCCAATTCCTAAATTCCTAAAGTATTGCAACCTATTTAATGGTGCAACTTTCATTCAAATCCAACAACCTTTTCTTCACTGTAAATATTTAAATGTGATTTTAAGCATTTAAATAACCTTTGAAAACCCATTTCTCCTATTCTGCTACTCCAAATCCAAAACTAGGAATTTTCCCCTTCTTAGTTTTCAACCTAGTATTTAACAAAAATGAGTTGACATTTTTCTGAGCACTTTGGTTTTTCTGTTTTATTATTGCCTTATTTTCTCGTTATTATTTTGCGACGATAGATTGCGTTGCTGACGAAGGAGTTGGACCAGAAGACTTTGAAGACCCAGAAGACTTTGTTGAGCCAGGCAAGCAGCCCTTTGACCATGTCTATGAAACCCTTTTTATGCATGTCATATAGCACTTTTATTGTTGCATCGGAATCATGATGAGATGGTAGCCACTTTGGTGGGTTGCCTTCATTTCCTCCTTGTTGATACTTGCATTGTGCATGACCCTACCTTCTTATGAGGGTTATGCGGTGGGAGTAGATAGGAGGCTAAGTAGTGCTACGCAAAAGGGACGGGTATATGCATGGTGATGGAGACAAAGTATTTTCAAAAGGACTTTTCGAAAACCCCGTCGGGTGCCACTTATGCCCGAGGGAGATAATGATATGGGTAACCACTTGATGAAGAAGTGGTGTACCAAGGCAAGGGTATGTGTTGTTTTCGAAAATGGATTAGATTTAAGATTTGTCGACTGTCCCAACCTTACATGCGCAACCACTCTACCCTTATATGGGAAAGGGCATTATTGATTACCTAGGCCGATACTAGTTTGGAGCCCACATTACTAGTGACGGGAGAGTTGTTGGTGCGCTCTCTCGGGACGGGGTCGTGCCAGGTAGGGCGGCCATGACTGTTTCACAGGGCACCAGATACACCGTTGTGTCCCCTCTCGGATGTTACGATCTCGAGTGAGTCTCGTATGATGTACATCGTGAGGATACGGAACAACGAGTGGACTCCTTGTTAGTGTCGTCTAGGGAAAGATAGTGATCGGGTGCTTACCCCGGGTACTTGAGGTACCGCGGGTCGTGGATGACACGGAAGTTCCCCGGATCTTGTGGGTAAAGTGTGCAACCTCTGCAGAGTGTAAAACTATTCGAATAGCCGTGTCCACGGTCAAGGACAGTTGGGTAACCGCTCTTGGGCTACGTCCACATGTTTACAAACCAGTGTGTGTGTTTGGATAAGTGGGAAGAACTACTTGGGTCAAGTCAAAGGACTTGACATGATTGAGTTGGGTTGATGCCCACTCTATTTATGTTGATATCTGTAACCTATCCTCATGGTTAATTGAATTCTCCTGATGCATGTCTTACAAGTTGTTGAACATGTCATTGCACTCAAAACTAGCTTTCCGCAAAAATTTACCTATATCATGCATTTTTGTACCTTGAACCAAAACATGGGTTGCTTGCGAGTACATTCAAAGTACTCATTGGCTTGCCACTGGTTATTTAATTGGCCAGGCATGGAAGAACAGGAGTTCGAAGAAGAGTTCTTTGGAGACGAACATGCGAACTAGGACGTTTCCCAGTCAGAATGCCTGTAGGGTTAAGGCAGATGGCATGGGTTCTACTTATCGACGAAGATTTCCGCTGCTTGTGTTTCATTTGATGTTCAGCCCTTAAGGCTTTATCAATGTAAGACTTGACCATAATGGTCATAATTTGTGTAAGACGGTATGTATGGATGTAAGACTCTTGTTATTCAGCTTCTGTGTGTTCAGTGAGCATTGATCTCTGGGATCACTGTACACGTGCATTCGGTGATCTCGACTTATGAGTCGGGGTCCCCACAGAGCTGGTATCAGAGCCATCCTGACTGTAGGAAGCCTTAGTTAGCATGGGCGTTAGTTAGCTTGAGACCATCTAAACTTCTCTTCTTTTCTAAAGCTTACCCAACCCAAGATATATTTCCCTTATTGACCTCTCCCATTCAACCTTTGTAGATGGCTGCCGTACCTGAAGACTTCCTGACCACAGGATTTCCCGTGCTTCTCGAGGATAGCCTCAAGAAGTGCCAGTTTCACCGAGCCCCCATTTTCGCCTACCATGAGCATTGGATCAATGACACCGAGACGGAGTATCATGTGGAAGTGATCGTGAAGGCCAATGACTCTCCAACAAGCTGGTTCTTCGAGGGACCCCAAATGGCAACATTGGTTCTTGCCGTCGAGACAGCAACCCTCAAGGCACTCACCCGCCTCCGAGACCTTCTTCCAGAGATGGCAGACGAGTTGGCAACCCGTTTCTTGCCTTATCGGAAGGAAGGTGAGGATGAGAGCAGTGCACCAGCTCCACCATTAGAAGAAGGACTTCCACTCCGATTCCAGACCTACTTCAGCCTTTGTGCCGATAGTTTGGCACAACACTTGGCCTCTGAATCAATGGAACTCCGAAAGGAACTTCATGAGACCAAGGCACTTCTTCTTCAAGCACAAGGAAAGACGGATAGGATCAAGAAGGAAGGTGCTCCCCCTGGACAACCCGCAATCGCATACAGAGGCGGAAGACCCCCAAAGGATGGAGAACCACCACAGCAACACCGCATGAGCGCAAAGGAATACCGCAAGCTCTTCGCACCACCGGCAAAGCAACGCCGTGTTGAGCTCCTCCACTCCCCCACCCCTTCAAGTGAAGAGGAAAGTCAGGCCACCGATGACGAGGAGGAAGACCCAGAAGAGCCAGACTACGCGACCGAGCATTCCACCACTTAGGCATCATTCGCAACCCGGATATGCCCGTTAGTAACCCTTACGGTAGGATAGGTCGTGTACCCCTATGCGAAGTCGAGTCCTTGTAATGGTTCATATGAAACCATGTAGTATTGTGTTTGCTTTTGATGTGTTTGATGGACGTCGTACTTTCCTTCGGGAACTTGTAAGCGACTACATCACCCATTTGGATTTTAATGAATGTGTTTGGCCTTTTGGCCCTTGCATGAAAACAATTAGTGTCATACCAACCCCCTTACTAGGCGTCCCATCTATATTGCTTTCCCCATCTTTCCCAATCATGAGACCTTGACCGCTCCAACAGGATGCCTGTTGTAACTCGTACTGGTACCTCTACCCAGCAGCAAGAAGCCGGAGAAGGAGCCAGTCAGGACCAAACCCAAGGACAAGCTCCACCACCGCCACCACCTCCAAACATGGACATGGCTCAGCTTCTCCAAGCCTTCCGAGAGGAACGCCAAGCCAACACTGCAGCCCTCCAGATGATTGCTCAAGCTGTCAATCGCCAGCCGGTGGGAAACGGCAATGGACGTTCCACGTTGGTGGAGTTCAAGAAGCATGCACCACCCACCTTCATCGAGACTGCTGAACCCCTGGATGCAGACGACTGGGTCCGCACCATTGAGGATCTATTGGAACTAGTCGGATGCACTGAGGACCGTGAGAAGGTGGCATATGCTGCTCACTGTCTCGGGGGAACTGCTAGAGCTTGGTGGGATGGATTCAAGGCCATGCATGCTGAGCAAAACATCACTTGGAATAACTTCAAGGCAGAATTCCGCAAGGCCCACATTCCTTCCGGAATCATGGCCATCAAGAAGCGTGAGTTCCGAGCCCTGAAGCAAGGTAGTAGCACTGTCAAGGAGTACATGCAGAAGTTCAGTGTTCTCTCAAGGTATGCCCCTGAAGATGTCAGCACTGATGCTGCCAAAAGGGAGCGCTTCATGGAAGGCCTTAACCAGACTCTGCAGTACTCGCTTGTTGTGTGTGACTGCCCGACCTTTCCTGATCTGGTGAACAAGGCACTCATGCTTGAAGACAAGCGACGTGCTTTGGATGATACCCGTAAGCGCAAGATGATCAGCAAGGGTAGCTCCAGCAACCAGAAGCCTCGCCCGTGGCAGCCCGCCCCGGTCAAGCCAACCTATCAGCAGCCAAGAGCTCCTGCACCCCGCACCAACTATCCACCTCAGCAGTATGCCAACCCCAGGCCAGCTTACAACAACCCCAATAACAATGCCGGCAAGAGCAGCAACCCCAACCAAGTCACTTGCTTTGGATGTGGTCAGCCAGGACACTACTCCAAGAATTGCCCCAACAAGAAGCCCGACGCCCCGCGCCCCAATGCGCAGAACCCAGGACAAGGCCGTGGAATGCCACCAAGGAACCAAGCTCCCCGCAACCCGCCCAACAACGGCAAGGGTCGTGTGAATCATGTCACTGCAGAAGAAGCCCAGGAAGACCCGGACGTCGTGCTGGGTACGTTCCTTGTCAACTCAGCACCTGCAACTGTCTTGTTTGATTCTGGAGCCACGCATTCATTTGTCACCCAAAAGTTTGCATTAAAAAGTGGCATGACCCCTACACCCCTGAATAACCCTATGGTGGTACAAACCCCCGGAGCAGAGATGAGAGCCAAGATAGGATGTAAAGGAGTCGGGATTGTCATTAATGGGGTAGACTTCCAAGCAGACCTTATCATCTTAAGATCGCAAGGCTTGGATGTGATCTTAGGAATGGATTGGCTCATCAAGCACCAAGGCTTGTTAGATTGTGCCAACCGGACCGTCACTGTGACCAATGACCAAGGAGTCGAAGTTAAATTTGCCTCCAACCCCTCCTCTGCTCAAGGCCAACCAAGTCAACTCTCTGTCAGAAGTTGGATTGGAGCAAGTGCCGGTAGTATGCGAATACCCCGATGTCTTTCCTGATGAGCTACCGGGAATGCCTCCTGACCGAGACATTGAGTTCATCATCGAGCTCATGCCCGGAGCAGGACCCATCTATAAGAAGCCTTATAGAATGGGATCGGAAGAGTTAGCAGAGTTGAAGAAGCAACTGGAAGAGCAGTTGAGGAAGGGATTTATCCGCCCTAGTGCCTCCCCTTGGGGATCACCTGTTCTGTTTGTGGCAAAGAAGGACGGTACCATCCGCTTATGCATTGACTACCGCTCCCTCAATGAAGTTACAATCAAGAACAAGTATCCACTTCCCAAGATTGAAGATCTGTTTGATCAACTCAATGGGGCCAAGGTGTTCTCCAAGATTGACCTCAGATCTGGGTACTACCAGCTGAAAATCAGACCCCAAGATATTCCGAAGACGGCATTTGTAACCAGATATGGCCTGTATGAGTGCACGGTCATGTCCTTTGGATTGACCAAATGCCCCAGCTTACTTCATGTATCTCATGAATAAGGTCTTCATGGAATATTTGGACAAGTTTGTCGTTGTCTTCATTGATGACATTCTTGTCTTCTCGAAGACGGAAGAAGAGCACGAGCAACACTTGAGGATGGTCCTAGACAAGCTTCGAGAGCACCAACTGTATGCCAAGTTCAGCAAGTGCGAATTTTGGCTGCGTGAAGTTGGATTCTTGGGTCATGTTTTGACTGAAGAAGGATTGTCGGTCGATCCCACTAAGATTGAAGCCGTGACTGAATGGCAATCCCCAAGCAATGTGAAGGAAGTCAGAAGCTTCCTCGGACTCGCGGGATATTACCGCAAGTTCGTTGAAGGATTCTCAAGCATTGCCCGACCCATGACTCAGCTCTTGAAGAAGGACAAGAAGTTTGAATGGACGCCGAAGTGTGAAGAAAGCTTCCAGGAGCTGAAGAAGAGACTGACCACCGCCCCAGTTCTGGCCACACCAGATATACACAAGGAGTTTGTGATATATTGTGATGCGTCAAGAACCGGACTGGGAGGTGTTCTGATGCAAGAGGGCAGAGTCGTAGCTTACCTTTCAAGGCAACTACGGCCTCATGAAGAGAACTATGCTACTCATGACCTTGAGTTGGCAGCTGTAGTTCATGCCCTGAAAACATGGCGACATTACCTCCTAGGGAAGCGGTGTGAGATATACACGGATCACAAAAGTCTGAAGTATATTTTCACTCAGAAGGAATTGAACATGAGGCAGAGAAGGTGGCTAGAGTTGATCAAGGATTATGACCTCAGTGTTCAATACCACCCTGGGAAGGCTAATGTGGTAGCAGATGCATTAAGCAGGAAGGCTTGTTCCTTGAATGCTATGCTTAAGGAAAGGCTACCCGCCTTGTATGTAGAACTTGAAAGCTTCGGGTTGGAACTGGTTGCACCAGGATTCTTAGCCAACCTTGAAGTCAAGCCTACCTTGATGGATGATATTAAGGAAGCTCAGAAGGGACACGAGAGTATTGAAGGCATCAAGAGGAAGATCAAGGCAGGCAAGGCCCCAGGATTCTCAGAGGATGAGCAAGGAATTTTGTGGTTTGGGAATCACATTTGCGTACCCAACAAGATTGAGCTCAAGAATTTGATCTTGCAAGAAGCTCATGACACCCCGTATTCCATCCACCCCGGAGGAACCAAGATGTATCAAGACCTAAAGGAAAGATTCTGGTGGCATGGCATGAAGAGGGAGATTGCCACCTATGTTGCAAATTGTGATGTATGCCAAAGGGTCAAAGCTGAATATCAGCGACCTGCTGGATTGCTCCAACCACTCAAGGTTCCCGAGTGGAAATGGGATAAAGTCGGAATGGATTTCATCACTGGACTACCTAGGTCAAACAAGGGACATGACTCCATATGGGTCATAGTTGATCATTTGACTAAAGTAGCCCATTTCATTCCTGTGAAGACTACCTATGATGGCAACCAGCTAGCGACTCTATACATCAACAGAATCGTAAGCCTTCATGGTGTTCCCAAGGAGATTGTGTCAGACCGAGGAATCCAGTTTACCTCAAGGTTCTGGAAGAAGTTCCAAGAGGCCATGGGGACCAAGTTGTCCTTCAGCACTGCTTTCCACCCACAGACCGGAGGCCAGACAGAACGAGTGAATCAGATACTCGAAGACATGCTCCGAGCCTGTGTCTTAGCATATGGAGCTAGGTGGGAAGATTGCCTCCCTTTTGCCGAGTTCTCCTACAACAACAGTTATCAGTCAAGCCTCCAGATGGCACCATTTGAGGTGTTGTATGGACGCAAGTGTCGCACACCCCTCAATTGGTTAGAGACCGGAGAAGGACTAGTCTTTGGGCCCGATATCCTCCATGAAGCAGAAGAGCGAGTCCAGCTTGTTAGAGAGCGTTTGAAGACTGCCAAGTCAAGGCAGAAGAGCTACACTGACTCACTCGGAGAGACATGACCTTCCGAGTTGGAGACCATGTCTATCTCCGGGTCACACCTCTCAAGGGAACCCAGCGTTTCCATGTCAAAGGAAAGCTCGCCCCAAGATACATCGGCCCCTTCAAGATCACTGACCGATGAGGAGAGGTGGCTTACCAGTTGGGACTGCCACCTGAACTATCCGATGTGCACAACGTATTCCACGTGTCACAACTCCGGAAGTGTCTCCAAGTCCCAGACAAGCCTAATCTTTACAAGGACGTCGATCACCAAGCCATTGACCTTCAGCCTGATTTGACTTACCGTGAGAGGCCCATCTGCATTTTGGATGAGGCTGAGCGACGCACTCGAAGCCGCACCATCAAGTACTTCAAGGTCCAGTGGAGCAACCACACTGAAGCAGAAGCAACCTGGGAACGTGAAGACTACCTTAGATCCGAGTTTCCGTATCTCTTTAAAGCCTAGTTTAGGAATCTCGGGGACGAGATTCTTGTAAGGGGGGTAGGTCTGTCACACCCTGCATTTTGTAACATGTCATTTGCATTAATAAAGCAAGAAAAGTTGGGCCAACAAAAACTTTTGCATTATTTTGCTTTTATTTTGGAGTTGGTTTTCTCTCTGTGATTTTTCAAGTGCTCTTTAAAGTCAACTACTCCACCTTCTGTACTTCATCTCCTTGCCCCAAACTTCTGCCCAATGATCATGCCATGTGTATAGTACAATATAGTATTTTCTTACAAAAATAATTTGGCCAAATAGTATTTTCAAAAATTAGTTTTCCAAAAACCCCTGGATTGAGGTTTGCACTGCAAGTACCTGATTTGGGGTATGAAAAATATTTCAAAAGGTATATTTGAAACCTATTAGATATAGGATTCCCATAAACCCCAAAAATATAATTTTAAAAGTTATTTTCCTATTTTATTTAAAAGCTTTTTCTAAAGGCCAGAAATGGTCTTTAATAGGGAAAAATTATTTTATTATTTTAAAAATATTTGACAAAAATCAGGGAAACTCAGTGGGCATATATTTCCCATATATAAGAGTTTCAACACATGGTCATGTTCAAAATATTGGACAAAACCTCCCAAAACCATTTCTGCCCATTTCAAGGATTTGAAATATTTCTACAGGAAATATTTCCATAAAAATCCAAGAAAAATCCAGCAAGTCACAAATGCATATTGTGATGATCTTGCAAAGCCTCACTTCAATCAAGGTCATTTTGGTCCACCAAAATGCCCCATAACCCTTTCTGTTCAGAACCTAATTTGAGCAAGTTTGTACTACCAACTTTCTCCCCTTAACCCCAACTTTTGTGAGCATGTTCACATGACCAAATGAGGCCACTACACCAAGTAGTGCATCAAGGAGAAGTGTTATGCTCAACTAGATCTACACAAGTCTATTTCTGCTCATTTCTAGGGTTTACAAAAGTTGCATTGGCAACTTTGCCCAAATAAGCTGCAAATTGGTGAGAGGCCCTAATTATATGTGTCATTTCACCCTGTGGAGTTTCATGGCAATTGGAAATCATTTGCTTGCCAAAACCTTTATCAAACACCTTCGGCCACTTTTCAAAAATCACCATTTTTACCACTAAAACTATTCTCCTTGAACTCAACTTTTTACCACAGCCCCTCCTAGACCTCCTCTACCTCCAGTAACAATGGCTGCACCTCAGCTCAATGATTGAGGGGTGAAACCACTTCATTTACCCCTCTGGACAGCCCCTGTACCCCTCTTCCTCACGTCCCTCCTCACTCCAGTGGCCATCCATGGCATCCAATGCACCACCCCATTTCTTTACTCACTCCTAGACCTGCTAGACACCAAAAGACGCGCTCACCATGCATAAAGAATGGCCAAGCCGGCCATTTTGGTGCTCTGGAGCGCGCTACAGTGCGCTCCCGCACTGTAGCCGCCCCCTTCCAACCACCTCCGGCCACCTCGGGCCTTCCCCGTGCGCCTGCCGATGCGCCTTGGCATCCGCAACACGCTACGCGGTCGGCCCCCTCCTCTCTCCTCCTCCCCGCGCCTCCGCACTAGCAAACACCGGCCGCCCGAGCGCGCCAATAGCGCGGCTCACACGCGCGCACCTCTGACCTCTCCCCACTCCCTCTCTCTGTCCCTCCCGACGTAGTCGACGTCCAGGAAGACCCCAGACACCACGCCCTCTTCCCCCGAGCCCTGCAGTGACGGGCAGGAGCCCGACGGCGCACGAGTCCACGGCACCCTGCCGTTCGCCTATTTAAGGCCTCCCCGAGCCCTCCTCTCCTCACCACTCGCTCTCTGCACCGCCAAAACATCCCCATGCGCCCCCAGTTCCTCTCCATAACCGCCCGAGCTCGAGATCGAGCTCGAGCTCCGCCGCTTCGGCTCGCCGGAGTTCGTGAGGTACAGGCCTCCCCCGCTCCTCCTCTGCCCTGATCTGAAACCGCCTCCTCCCACTGATCATTTCCCCTCTCCCCCCGCCTCGTTTGCAGCCGGAGTCGACCGGAATGACCACCACCCGAAGCTCCTCCGCCGCAAGACCTCGTCGCCAGTGAACCAGGCCACCCCGGTGACCAACTCCACCTCCATCCGAACGGCGGATTCTCCCTGAGCACAACGGTACCACCCACACATACTCCCGTGCCCTATGTCGCCGCCGGCGAGCTCGCCGTCGCCTCTGGACGGAGGTAGACGACGACGGCCGTGGGCCCTGTCCGTCAGCCTCATGCCTTGACGGGTGGGACCCACCCGTCAGGTATAAAACGCACGTGCGCGCGTACCAGTTCACTGCGTCGGCTGAAGGTGTATTTTGCCTTTACGCCTTCGACGTGGCAGCCTGGCGTGGGCTGAAACCCATCTGGGACTACTGCACTGTGGCCCTTCTGTCCCAGTTGCACAGTGTTGTTTCTCCTTTTCTTTTTCTGGAAACTTGCAAATATTCCACAGGATAAAATATAAGTCCAAATAAATTAATTCCAATTCCTAAATTCCTAAAGTATTGCAACCTATTTAATGGTGCAACTTTCATTCAAATCCAACAACCTTTCCTTCACTGTAAATATTATATTTAAATGTGATTTTAAGCATTTAAATAAACCTTCAAAAACCCATTTCTCCTATTCTGCTACTCCAAATCCAAAACTAGGAATTTTCCCCTTCTTAGTTTTCAACCTAGTATTTAATAAAAATGAGTCGACATTTTTCTGAGCACTTTGGTTTTTCTGCTTTATTATTGCCTTATTTTCTCGTCATTATTTTGCGACGATAGATTGCGTTGCTGACGAAGGAGTTGGACCAGAAGACTTTGAAGACCCAGAAGACTTTGTTGAGCCAGGCAAGCATCCCTTTGACCATGTCTATGAAACCCTTTTTATGCATTTCATATAGTACTTTATTATTGTTGCATCGGAATCATGATGAGATGGTAGCCACTTTGGTGGGTTGCCTTCATTTCCTCCTTGTTGATACTTGCATTGTGCATGACCCTACCTTCTTATGAGGGTTATGACGGTGGGAGTAGATAGGAGGCTAAGTAGTGCTACGCAAAAGGGACGGGTATATGCATGGTGATGGAGACAAAGTATTTTCAAAAGGACTTTTTGAAAACCCCGTCGGGTGCCACTTATGCCCGAGGGAGATAATGAGATGGGTAATCACTTGACGACGAAGTGGTGTACCGAGGCAAGGGTGTGTGTTGTTTTCGAAAACGGATTAGATTTAAGATTTGTCGACTGTCCCAACCTTACATGCGCAACCACTCTACCCTTATATGGGAAAGGGCATTATTGATTACCTAGGCCGATACTAGTTTGGAGCCCACATTACTAGTGACGGGAGAGTTGTTGGTGCGCTCTCTCGGGACGGGGTCGTGCCAGGTAGGGCGGCCATGACTGTTTTCACAGGGCACCAGATACACCGTTGTGTCCCCTCTCGGATGTTACGATCTCGAGTGAGTCTCGTATGATGTACATCGTGAGGATATGGAACAACGAGTGGACTCCTTGTTAGTGTCGTCTAGGGAAAGATAGTGATCGGGTGCTTACCCCGGGTACTTGAGGTATCGCGGGTCGTGGATGACACGGAAGTTCCCCGGATCTTGTGGGTAAAGTGTGCAACCTCTGCAGAGTGTAAAACTATTCGAATAGCCGTGTCCACGGTCAAGGACAGTTGGGTAACCGCTCTTGGGCTACGTCCACATGTTTACAAACCAGTGTGTGTGTTTGGATAAGTGGGAAGAACTACTTTGGGTCAAGTCAAAGGACTTGACGTGATTAAGTTGGGTTGATGCCCACTCTATTTATGTTGATATCTGTAACCTATCCTCATGGTTAATTGAATTCTCCTGATGCATGTCTTACAAGTTGTTGAACATGTCATTGCACTCAAAACTAGCTTTCCGCAAAAATTTACCTATATCATGCATTGTTGTACCTTGAACCAAAACATGGGTTGCTTGCGAGTACATTCAAAGTACTCATTGGCTTGCCACTGGTTATTTAATTGGCCAGGCATGGAAGAACAGGAGTTCGAAGAAGAGTTCTTTGGAGACGAACATGCGAACTAGGATGTTTCCCAGTCAGAATGCCTGTAGGGTTAAGGCAGATGGCATGGGTTCTACTTATCGACGAAGATTTCCGCTGCTTGTGTTCCATTTGATGTTCAGCCCTTAAGGCTTTATCAATTTGAGACTTGACCATAATGGTCATAATTTGTGTAAGACGGTATGTATGGATGTAAGACTCTTGTTATTCAGCTTCTGTATGTTCAGTGAGCATTGATCTATGGGATCACTGTACACGTGCATTCGGTGATCTCGACTTATGAGTCGGGGTCCCCACAAGCTGCCACGGATGTATCTTTATATGTCCGTGCCTTCCCAAAATCTGGACCATCCATGCGTTGCGGTAGTACCACACCAGCAGTTCTACCGCCCTCTGCTTCATTGCATCTGTGCTGTTCTGGTTTCTGCTACTCGGGCGGTAGTATCGTGGGCCCTGCGGTGGTACCGTGTGCCCTTGCGGTAGTACAGCGTCCCCGGCGCGATAGTACCGTGCTATGCAGGCTAAATTGGTGGATAACGGTTGGATTTGTTCTTCTACTATATAAGGGGTGTCTTCATCTCCGAGTTGACCACCTTTTCCATCCCCAAGCTCCATTGTTGCTCCAAGCTCCATTTTCGCCCGAACTCTCTCCCTAGCCAATCAAACTTGTTGATTTTCTAGGGATTGGTTGAGAAGACCTCGATCTACACTTCCACCAAGAGAAATTTGATTCCCCACTCATCCCTTGTGTATCTTGTTACTCTTGGGTGTTGGAGCACCCTAGACGGTTGAGGTCACCGCGGAGCCATATTCCATTGTGGTGAAGCTTTGTGGTGTTGTTGGGAGCCTCCAATTAAGTTGTGGAGATAGCCCCAACCTTGTTTGTAAAGGTCCGGTCGCTGCCTCCAAGGGCACCAATAGTGGAATCACGACATCTCGCATTGTGTGAGGGCGTGAGGAGAATACGGTGGCCCTAGTGGCTTCTTGGGGAGCATTGTGCCTCCACACCGCTCCAACGGAGACGTATTTCCCCTCAAAAGGAACTTCGGTAACACATCCTCGTCTTCACCGGCTCCACTCTTGGTTATCTCATGCCTTTACTTGTGCAAGCTTATTTGTGTTATATCCCTTGCTTGCTTGTGTACTTGTTCTTGTTGGATCATATAGGTTGCTCACCTAGTTGCATATCTAGGCAACCTATTTTGATCCAAAGTTTAAATCGGTAAGGAAAGGCTAAAAATTGTTAGTTGCCTATTCACCCCCACCTCTAGTCAACTATATCAGCCCTTTCAGGTGGCGAAGGCAGGAGAGAAAGAAGGAAGGGGAGAAAATGAGGAGGATGGAGGCACGAGGTCCGAGAAGGGTTTTGGGCGAGCCGGGGGTGTCGGAGTCCTACATGTTTGTTGTCTGGACTCTCGCAAAATCCCTCACATTTATCTCGGGTTTGCCGGAAAAAGTACGTCTGAACCGCTCGACGGACCGATACATGACCACGTTCGATGGCAAACCACGTCCGGACCACGCGATCCGGATGGTTGCAGGCGGTTTGAGGGATCCGCCTTAGAGATGCCCTAAGATTGGAATGGGCTGACCCGGACCTTGCACCATTGACGGTGTCCTAGAGTAGGGGGTCCTAGCCTAGCCGAACTAATGTATGGGCCGGACTACCAGCCCACTAAGGAAGCAAGACTCCGAAGGCCTTTAGAGTGCGGCGACCGAAGACTTGGCGTGTACTTCAAGCATATTCGACTAGATTCAACATGTAAATCCTTAGGTGGCAGTCGACCATGTGTATCCCTAGATACCCTTGGTGCCTATATAAACCAGGAGGTTTAGAGCATAGAGGCGATCCATCCATACATCCATTCTTCATACCCCTAGGGTTTAGACCGCAACTTACGATCTTGAGGTAGATCAACTCTGTACTTCGACACCTTCATAATATAAACAAGAGCAGGGTGTAGGATTTTACCTCCATAGAGAGGGCCCGAACCTGGGTAAACTCCTTGTGTGTTCGAGGCGTAGGCCTTGTTGATATTCTAATTACAGGAAATGCATATAGAGTCCAGAAATAACGAAAATCGATGTGTCGCCGTGGCGTGCTCTCAGGATCCCATGGAAATTTTTTGGTAAAGTTTGGCACAAGTTTTGATGCTCACACCTTCCAAATCGGAGCATCTCACAAGAAGGATCATAGTTTCCAAAAGGAGACGTGGCACTTCAGACTCCAATCGTCAGTGACTATATCGTTTCGCCTCGAATTTTTTTCACGGTAAACAATCACGTATATACCCTAGGTTTGATTTTCTAGCCCATTTCAGGTCTCATTTGCTATATTTAAGTCATTTTTTTGCACTTACCTTGCCTTTAGTGCATATAAATTCAAATCCGTTGTACAACTACATCTGGGTGTTAGTTAGAAAAGAAGGTGTACAAATCATTTGTGTGTCGCTTTGCGAGTTTTCATCCATTGTATGAGAAACGGGGAGAAGTTTCAAACATTTCGGCCGGGAGGTGCGGCCATCGGCGTATGCCTAGTTGGTATTCTAATTACAGGAAATTAAAATGGAGTCCAGACATCATCACAATCGGTGTGTGCTCGTGGCGTGCTCTCACGACCCTGGGGAAATTTTTTGGTAAAGTTTGGCACAAGTTTTATAATCGCTCCTTCCAAACCGAGCATCTCACAGGAAGAACCATGGTTTCCAAAAGGAGACGTGTCAATTCAAACTCCAGTGGCCGGTCACTTCATCGTTTGGCCTCATAAAAATTTCCATGGTACACAATCACCATTATACCACAGGTTTGATTCTAACGCATTACAGGTATCGTTTGCTATATTTAAGACATTTTTGAATTTAACATGCAATTTGTGGATATAAATAAAATCACAACTAGAACTGCATGTGCTGTCAAGAGGGATAAGGATTGCCGTTCGATCAAGGAGAATCCGACGGTGTAGACGTACGATCCATGGGGTTTGGGTTCTGGCCAATCAGAACGTATGACTCAGATCGTGCGCGTGGCAGGGGGCATCAGCCACTGTTTAGTAGGCACACGGCCTTCATGAGTGAACCATGTGCTATTTGAAAACATTTACATGAACTAACAACATATTTTCATTTGAATGAAAGCAAGAGTTCATCGTTTCGCCTCCAATTTTTTTCCACGGGAAGAAATCATGATTGTACCCTATGGTTCGATTTTCTGGTGCATTTGAGATCTTGTTTGCTATATATATAGTCGCAACTACACGTGGGTGTTTGCAAGATCATTTGTGTGTCGCTTTGCGAGTTTTCATTCATTGTTCGAGAAGCTGAAAAAAACTTCAAACAGTTCGGCCGCAGGGTGCGGCCAGAGGCGTAGGCCTTGTTGGTATTTTAATTATAGGAAATGCATATAGAGTCCGAAAATAACGAAAACCATTGTGTCACTGTGGCGTGCTCTCACGATCGCATGGAAATTTTTTAGTAAAGTTTGGCACAAGTTTTGATGCTCGCACTTTCCATACCGGAGTATCTCACAAGAAGGATCATAGTTTTCAAAAGGAGACGTGGAACTTCGGACTCCAAATCGTCAGTGACTACATTGCTCCGCCTCGAAAAAATCATGGTAAAGAATCACGGATATACCCTTGGTTTGATTTTCTATCCCATTTCAGGTCTTGTCTGCTATGTTTAAATCATTTTTTGCACTTACCTTGCATTTAGTGCATATAAATTCAAAACCCTACTACAACTACATGTGGGTGTTTTAGTTAGGCTACACTTAGGCTACTCATAGTGGAGAGTATCATATACTAGTATCATGCATATGATACTAGTGTATGACACTACCTTTAATTATAGTGCATAGTATAATACAGTAGTATCATAGATGATCATATTTATTGCCATGCATGACACAAATTAGCATCACATTTAACATGATACGATATCTACCTATATGTTACTCTAACCCTCTCTATCTTTTTTAATTCTTTGCCACATCAGCATACTTGCTATTTCTGAGTGCATGATACCGGCTATGATACCACCACTATGGCCAGCCTTATAGTGGGGAGTATCATATACTAGTATCATGCATATGATACTAGTGTATGATACTACGTACCTTCATAGTGCATTCATATAGTAGTATTATAGATGACCGCATTTATGACTATTATGTTACGGTATCTACCAACGTTAGCTCTAACCCACTCTCCCTTCTTTAATTCCTTGCCACATCATCATATTTGCTATTTTCGAGTGCATGATACCGGCTATGATACCCCCACTATGGCCAGCCTTAGCAAAGAAGGTGTACATGTTGGGAAACGTAGCATGCAATTTCAAAAAAAATCCTACGCTCATGCAAGATCTATCTACGAGATGCATAACAACGAGGGCGAGAGTGTGTCTATGTACCCTAGTAGACCGAAAGTGGAAGTGTTTGACAACACGGTTGATGTAGTCGAACTTCTTCTAGATCCGACCGATCAAGCACCGAACGTACGACACCTCCGAGTCCTGCACATGTTCAGCTCGATGACGTCCCTCGTCCTCTTGATGCAGCAGAGGTGTCGAAGAGGAAGATGAGTTCCGTCAGCACGACGGCGTGGTGATGGTGATGGTGAAGTGATCCGTGCAGGCTTCGCCTAAGCACTATGAAGATATGACCGGAGGCGTAAACTGTGAAGGAGGGCACCGCACACGGCTAATGATTGTTGGTGTGTGTTCTAGGCGCCCCCTCCCCATGTATATATAGGTGGGAGGGGGAGGGGAGCAGCTATAGGAGGCGCCCAAGTAGGAGGAATCCTACTTGGAGTCCCTCCCAAGCCGCGCGCGCCCCCTGCCATATATAACCGAGGGGGAGGAAAGAGGGGGGAGAGGGAAGGAACTAGGAATCCTAATCCACACTTTCCTTGCTCTCCCCTCTATCCTTCTCCTCCTCATAGGGATGGCCTCTGTAGGGGAGCACCAGGGCTGGTGTGTTCCCTTACTTGGCCCATCAGGCCCATATCTTTGTCGGGGGTGCCCGAAACTCCTTTCCGGTGACCCGATAAGTACCCGGTACCCTCCGGAACACTTCCGGTGTCCGAATACCATCATCATATATATCAATCTTTACCTCTCGACCATTTCGGGACTCATCGTCATGTCTGTGATCTCATCCGGGACTCCAAACAACATTTGGTTATCAAATCACATAACTCATATAATACTATATCGTCAACGAACGTTAAGCTTGCGGACCCTACGGGTTTGAGAACTATGTAGACATGACCGAGACACCTCTCTGGTCAATAAACAATAGCGGAACCTAGATGCTCATATTGGCTTCTACATATTCTATGAAGATCTTTATCGGTCGAACCGTTATGACAACATACGTTATTCCCTTTGTCATCGGTATGTTACTTGCCTGAGATTCGATCATCGGTATCCACATACCTAGTTCTATCTCGTTACCGTCAAGTCCCTTTACTCGTTCCGTAATACATCATTCTGCAACTAACTTATTAGTCGCTTTGCTTGTAAGGCTTCTTATGATGTGCATTACCAAGAATGCCCAAAGATACCTCTCCGATACTCGGAGTGACAAATCCTAATCTCGATCTATGCCAACCCAACAAACACCTTCGGAGATACCTGTAGAGCATCTTTATAATCACCCAGTTACGTTGTGGCGTTTGATAGCACATAAGGTATTCCTCTAGTATCCATGAGTTGCATAATCTCATAATCGAAGGAATATGTATTTCACATGAAGAAAGCAGTAGCAGTAAAACTGAACGATCAATATGCTAGCTAATGGATGGGCCATGTCCATCACATCATTCTCCTAATTATGTGATCCCATTATAAAATGTCAACTCATGTCCATGGTTTGGAAACCTTAACCATCTTTGATCAACGAGCTAGTCAAGTAGAGGCTCACTAGGGACACAATGTTTTGTCTATGTATTCACACATGTATCAAGGTTTCCGATCAACACAATTCTAGCATGAATAATAAACATTTATCATGAATAAGGAAATATAAAATAAAAACTTTATTATTGCCTCTGGGGCATATTTCCTTCAGTTTCCCACTTGCACTAGAGTCAACAATCTAGTTCACATCACCATGTGATTTAACACCCATAGTTCATATCGCCATGTGACCAACACCCAAAGAGTTTACTAGAGTCAATAATCTAGTTCACATCGCCATGTGATTAACACCTAAAGAGTATTAAGGAGTGATCATGTTTTGCTTGTGAGAGAAGTTTAGTCAACGGGTCTGCCACATTCAGATCCGTGTGTATTTTGCAAATTTCTATGTTTACAATGCTCTGCATGGAGCTACTCTAGCTAATTGCTCCCAGGTTCAATATGTATCTAGATTTAGATTTAGAGTCATCTAGATCAGTGTCAAAGCTTGCATTGACGTAACTCTTTACAACGAACTCTTTATCACCTCCATAATCGAGAAATATTTCCTTAGTCATCTTAGGTAACTCAGGACAATTTTGACTGATGTCCAGTGATCTACTCCTGGATCATTATTGTACCCCCTTGCCAAACTCATGGTAAGGTACACAATAGGCCAGGTATATAACATGGCATACTTTATAGAACCTATGGCTGAGGCATAGGGAATGACTTTCATTCTCTCTCTATCTTCTGCTGTGGTCGGCCTTTGAGTCTTACTCAACTTCACACCATGCACACAAACAAGAACCTAATTACCCACAAGTGTAGGGGATCTATCAAAGCCTTTTTGATAAGTAAGAGTGTCGAACCCAACGAGGATAAGAAGGGAATGATAAGCGATTTTCAGCAAGGTATTTTCTGCAAGCACTGAAATTATCGGTAATAGATAGTTTTGTGATAAGGTAATTTGTAACGGGTAACAAGTAATAAAAGTAAATAAGGTGCAGCAATATGGCCCAATACTTTTTGTAGCAAAGGACAAGCCTGGACAAACTCTCATATAAAGGAAAGCGTTCCCGAGGACACATGGGAATTATCGTCAAGCTAGTTTTCATCGCGCTCATATGATTCACGTTCGGTACTTTGATAATTTGATATGTGGGTGGACCGGTGCTTGGGTATTGTCCTTCCTTGGACAAGCATCCCACTTATGATTAACCCCTATTGCAAGCATCCGCAACTACAACAGAAGTATTAAGGTAAACCTAACCATAACATGAAATATATGGATCCAAATCAGCCCCTTACGAAGCAACGCATAAACTAGGGTTTAAGCTTCTGTCACTCTAGCAACCCATCATCTACTTATTACTTCCCAATGCCTTCCTCTAGGCCCAAACAATGGTAAAGTGTCATGTAGTCGACGTTCACATGACACCACTAGAGGAAAGACAACATACATCTCATCAAAATATCGAACGAATACCAAGTTCACATGACTACTTGTAGCGAGACTTCTCCCATGTCCTTAGGAACAAACGTAACTACTCACAAAGCATATTCATGTTCATAGTCAGAGGGGTATTAATATGCATAATGGATATCAACATATGATCTTCCACCAAATAAACCAACTAGCATCAACTACAAAGAGTAATCAACACTACTAGCAACCCACAGGTACCAATATGAGGTTTTGATACAAAAATTGGATACAAGAGATGAACTAGGGTTTGAGAGGAGATGGTGCTAGTGAAGATGTTGATGGAGATTGACCCCCTCCCGATGAGAGGATCGTTGGTGATGACGATGGTGATGATTTCCCCCTCCCGGAGGGAAGTTTCCCTGGCAGAACAGCTCCGCCGGAGCCCTAGATTGGTTTCGCCAAGGTTCCGCCTCGTGGCGGCGGAGTTCATCCCGTGATCTTGCTTATGATTTTTTTCTCGACGAAAGACTCCATATAGCCAAAGATGGGCATCGAAGGGCTGCCAGGGGGCCCACGAGGCAGGGGGGCGCGCGTGGACGGTGGGTGGCCCCCTCTGGTACTTCTTTCGCCCAATATTTTTTTATATTCTGAAACGTGCTCCCGTGAAGTTTCAGGACTTTTGGAGATGTGAAGAATAGGTCTCTAATATTTGCTCCTTTTCCAGCCCAGAATTCCAGCTGCCGACATTCCCCCTCTTCATGTAAACCTTGTAAAATAAGAGAGAATAGGCATAAGTATTGTGACATAATGTGTAATAACAGCCCATAATGCAATAAATCGGTATAAAATCATGATGCAAAATGGATGTATCAACTCCCCCAAGCTTAGTCCTCGCTTGTCCTCAAGCGAAAGCCGAAATCGAAAAATATGTCCACATGTTTAGAGATAGAGGTGTCGATAAAATAAAATACGGACATGAGGGCATCATGATCATTCTTAAAACAACAACATATATATATATTGTCATATGATCTCTTATGCTAAAGTAACAATTCATTCACATACTCAAGTATGAATCAGAAACTTCATTGAGAACTAACAAACTATAATCTCAGTCATTGAAGCAATTGCAATTTATCATAACATAGGAAAGAGTCAATATAAGAGCTTCTCAGCAAGTCCACATACTCAACCATCATTTAGTCTTTCACAATTGCTAACACTCACGCGATATTTATGGTTATGAAGTTTTAATCGGACACAGAGAAAGATAGGGGCTTATAGTTTGGCCTCCCAACTTTTTCCTCAAGGGTAATGTCAACAATAATAGTTCATGAAAACTCACATCCAATTAGCTATATATACCTGGATCTTTCCAACACATTGCGCTTGCCAAAGGATAAAATGTAAAAAGGAAAGGTGAAGATCACCGTGACTCTTGCATGAAGTATAAGACAAGAATAAAAGATAGGCCCTTCGCAGAGGGAAGCAGAGGTTGTCATGTGCTTTTATGGTTGGATGCACAAAATCTTAATGCGAAAGAACGTCACTTTATATTGCCACTTGTGATATGGACCTTTATTATGCAGTCCGTCACTTTTATTTCTTCCACATCACAAGATCGTATAAAGCTTATTTTCTCCGCACTAATAAATTATACATATTTAGAGCGCAGATTCTTATTGCTTGCAACGATGACAACTTACTTGAAGGATCTTACTCAACCCATAGGTAGATATGGTGGACTCTCATGGCAAAACTGGGTTTAAGGATATTTGGAAGCACAAGTAGTATCTCTACTTGGTGCAAAGAAATTGGCTAGCAAGAGAGGGAAAGGCAAGCTCAACATGTTAGATGATCCATGACAATATAATTTATCTCAGATGCAAGAAAAGATAACCCATTACGTTGTCTTCCTTGTCCAACATCAACTCTTTAGCATGTCATATTTTAATGAGTGCTCACAATCATAAAAGATGTCCAAGATAGTATATTTTTATGTGAAAACCTCTCTTTCTTTATCACTTCCTATTAATTGCAACAATGACCAAAACTATGTTTGTCAACTCTCAACAATTTTTATTCATCATACTCTTTATATGTGAAGTCATTTCTCTCCATAATATCCATATGATCTCTTTATTTCTTTTCATTTCTTCTCTTTTATTCTATTCCCTCAAGATCATAGCAAGATAATCAAGCCCTTGACGGAACACTAATCTTTATTATATATAGCTCACAGACTCGATTACACAGAAGGATCATAAAGCAAAACTCACAACTAGATCATACTAAAACTTTATTCTACTAGATCAAGATATTACCAAAAGGATCAAACTAAGAAAAATGATAAAGATAAAAGTGTGATGGTGATACGATACCGAGGCACTCCCCCAAGCTTGGCAGTTGCCAAGGGGAGTGCCCATACCCATGTGTTTATGTTTCCTTCCTCGAAGGTGGTGATGATGGAGTTGTTGATGATGTGGGCTTGTCGTCCATCTTCCAAGGCATAGCTCACCATCATAGAAGGATGATCGAGTCTCCGGGATCCTCAAATCTGCAGCCAAACTCATCCTCTTGAATCTATATTCATACTCACAGTTTTGGTTTTGCAGGTCATAGATCTGGGCTTGGAGGTGCTCGATTTTCTCGTGAAGCTTGAATATGGCCTCCCCAATGTTCTTGTTATCCAGCTTGTCGTTGTTGGTGAACTCAGTAATCATTATATGATTGGAGTCGGGTCCACATTCCACCATCTCCTGAAACTTGAAAACTTGTTGCTCCAATGCCTCGAGCCTTGTCTCCATGCTTCTGGTCCTCCTTGGTCCCTCAACATCACGGATGTGCAGCAACCCCTCACGCATATCAATGGTTTCAGGGTGTTGTAGCACCTCCGCGAGGTAGGGGTTGATGACCTTCTCGAAGAACTTGTCCTTGGGGGAACTTGAAGACGCCATGGCGATCTAGATCTGTTAGAAAAATAGCTCGAAACAAAGACATGAGATATTTGCGTGATACGGTGGTCAAAACCTTTGGGAGATTATATAATGAATTTTTACGGACCAAAAGAAGTATCGTGCAAGAAAACGGAGTCCGGAGGGCACACGAGGTTCCCACGAGGCAGGGGCACGCCCTCCACCCTCGTGGAAGCCTCGTGTCCTTTCCAGACTACTTCTTATTTTCCTATTTTCTTAAATATTTCAAAACGGAGAAAAATTGCCATTAGAACTGTTTTGGAGTCGGTTTACTTACCATACCACGTACCTATTCCTTTTGGGAGTCTGAAACATTCTGGAAATTGTCTCTTATGTATTCCTCCGGGGTTACAGTTACAATAACATTGGTTTCAACATTTATGGGATTACCTGAGATATAATGTTTGATTCTTTGACCGTTCACCACCCTTGGAAATGTGCCTTCGAAGTTTTTGATTTTTATGGGCTCTAGCATAGTTGATTAAGTCGTGCGAACTCTTACAGTGGTAGACTAGCAGATGTAGGGGAAAGTAGGTGTAACGGTCTACCCGATCGTAAGGTGCTAGCGCTTCTAAAAGACTATGTCTCGGTCATCCGTTTCTCAAACACCAAGTAGTGCGAGAAATCAAACAGAGGCGATCGAGTCTTGTGGGGAAAAGTGCGCAAACCTCTGCAGAGTGTATAAACTAATCATGGTTAGCCATGTCCCCGGTTATGGACAACTTGAGTATCTAGTACCTGGATTATCATGTGAATCTCATCATGTTACTCAAAAATTAATTTTGTTGGGTTTTGTTTAATAATGATGCTTAAATGGGATTGAGAATGCTGTCAACCATTCTCAATGTTTAACAACTACCATGATAGTTAAATAAAATTTATTCCTTTGCAGTAGGGAAAAATTGGCTTTACGCAAAACTGTCACCATAGAGCTTTCCACCGGCCAAATATGCATGTATTATAGCCTTATCCTTTCATTGCTCTCTATGTGTTACTTTGCCAGCATATTCCATGTGCTGGCCCGTTTTCGGGCTGCAATGTTCATGTTGCAGACTTTTCAGACGATGATTAAGGTGCTTTTAGGTCGTGGTTCTATACTCAGTGATGCCGTTGGAGTTGATGGACTCACTTATCTTCCAAGCCTTCCGCTGTTATCGTTATTAGATGGCCTTAAGACATATTTATTGTAATAAGTTCTCTTTTGAGATACTCGATGTAATAAGTGTGTGATTGCTACTCTGTTATAAATCCTTCAAGTACTGTGTGGTGTCAGCATTACTGATCAGGGATGACACCTGAGCACAGAGATTGGACCGTTTGAGGTCTGGTCGCTACAAGATGACATCATAGCACACGCTGACTGTAGGACACGACCACTAAGCTAAAAGATCTAGATCACTTCTCACTCTTCTCATTCTGACTCCTCATCTTTTGTTCTCTTTTAGGATGGCGGATGCAAGGAACAAGCTCACGCAACCGGATGAAGATACACCCTTTGGACGTCACTTGAAGGAAGTCACTAGATACCTGAACATAGGAGTACCAAGCTTCACCGGAACCTACAACGCCACTTTACCTGAAGAAGAGGGCTGGATGATTCAAGTTCAAGTTCTAGGAAGGACGTTCATGCCAGTCACTAAGCCCATAGAGTTTTCTTTTGATGCACCAACTTGGAATCTAGGAAAGAGCATGGCAGCTCACATCGCCATGGGAGGCATTAGAGAAGTTTACCGCAATGATCTCAAGGATACTATCTACCAGATTTGTGGGCACCGAGATGAGCAATGGGAGATGATCAGCACCAGGAAGGATAGATCAATTACAGCTTTTATCCAGGAGTTAAACCACATTCGACGTCAGGAGAACCAGATGTGCGCCGACATGATAGATCTGAAGAAGGCGAGGACAAGAATCAAGGAACTGGAGGAAGAACTCAAGGCTACACGTGAATATTATGAAGAGGAAATCGAAGTATTAGTGGAGAAGAATGACGATCTCATCAAGAAGATTGGAATATTTATGGGAGACCCTACACCAGTAGAAGAAGATGAAGAACCCAAGGATATTCGCCCGGAAGACTACATCATCATCGATGACACCGACTCGGATCCAGATGATAGCGATGATGACTATGTTGATGAAGCTGGAGCAAATATCATGGAGTCTACAACCAAAGAATATTTCTAGTAGACCACCCCAACAGTAGTAGTAGTCCACCATGTAAATATAGTAGTACGAGCACTTTTGCGATAGTTAGATCGATTGTATGCCCTTGTTTGATTGAATGAAGTGAATTGTTTGCTTTTGCCTCATGTGCATATGGGTAGTGTTTTCTCTCTAGACCCCTCTCTATTCTTAAATCTCATCCTTTCTAAACCCTCAGATGCCTCCAAGACGTGACCCCGGATTTACCTTTCCACCGGAGCTCACCCAGTTGATCCAGCAGCAGAACACATTGATGCAGTTGCTAGTCCAGAATCAGAATCAGGGGAACACCAACAACAACAACCCACCACCACGACCACCACCTGTTGATCACTTAGCCCGTTTTCTTAGGCTGAATCTGCTAGTGTTTTCTAGTAGCATCGAGCCAATAGTAGCAGATGATTGGCTCTGCAAGACAGCAAGGGAGTTGACCATGGCAGGATGCACGGATGCAGGAAAGGTGAAGTTTGCCGCACATCAGCTTGAAGGACCCGCAACATCATGGTGGGAGAATTTCACAGCCACTTTCCCTGTCGACACTGTCACATGGGACCAGTTTCAGCAGGCTTTCCATACTGCCCATGTTTCAGCAGGAGCTATGGCCATGAAGAAGCGAGAGTTTTGCAACTTGAGCCAAGGAGGAAGGACAATTGGCCAGTATGTGGAGGACTTTAGTAAGTTAGCACGTTATGCCCCAGATGACGTAGCTACGGATGCAGCTAAGCAGGAGAAGTTTCTGGAAGGACTGAATGATGAGTTGAGCATGTAGTTGATGGCAGCAACCTTCAACAACTATCAGGAGTTGGTAGATCGTGCTCTTATGATTGAAGGGAAGCAGCAGCAGATTGAGAATCGCAAGAGGAAGTATGGACAAGGGAAGTACAATTCAGGAGCTCAGCAGAAGCCACGTTTTACCCCTAGATCGGGAGGACATTTTCAGCATACCCATGAAGGAGGTAGCTCGCACAATCACAATGGCACCAAGAATGGTAATGGGAATGGAGGAAGCAACGGCCAGAACCGCACCAACCCATCAACCCCAGCCATGAGAGACTTGAGCCAAGTCACTTGCTTTAAGTGCCAGAAGACCGGACATTATGGCAATGAATGTCCTGAATCCCAGAATGGAAATGGCAATGGAAGCTCTGGGAAGAAGCCGAACCCTTTCAACAGGGGACAGGTGAACCACATTAACGTGGAGGAGGTTGAAGAGCGGCCGGATGCAGTAGTCGGTAAGTTTTTGGTTAAGTCATTTACTACACTCATTCTTTTTGATATTGGTGCATCGCATTCATACATAACAAGGGAATTTGTGGATAAGTATAACCTGCCCACCAAAGTTCTTAGAACACCTATGTTAGTAAGCTCACCAGGAGCGGAGTATATGGCTAGCCAGGGATGTTTTCAAGTGCCATTGACTATAGGTAGGCATGTGTTTCCCTCGAATTTGATCATTTTGGAATCACAAGGATTGGATGTAATTCTGGGTATGGATTGGGTGTCGATGTATAGAGGAAACATCGATTGCGCCAATAAGTCGATTTTGCTTACCACCCCAGAAGGGAGAAGGATCAAGTATGTATCCCGGCATGTGCCGAAGAGGACTCAAGTAAATTATCTAACAGGAGTTGTGCAGGAGGAAGTACCAGTAGTGAATGATTTCCCTGATGTATTTCCAAAAGAGTTGCCAGGCATGCCACCGGATAGAGATATTGAGTTTTTGATTGAGCTTTTGCCAGGCACAGGACCAATATGTAAAAGACCATATAGGATGCCCGCAAAGGATTTGGTGGAGATTAAGAAGCAGATTAAGGAGTTACTGGATAAAGGATATATTCTCCCAAGTTCTTTGCCTTGGGGATCGCCAGTACTTCTAGTGGAGAAGAAGGATGGATCGTTAAGGATGGTTGTTGATTATCGAGGATTGAATGAAGTAACCATCAAGAACAAGTACCCACTACCGATGATCAATGATCTGTTTGATCGATTGCAAGGAGCTAAGGTATTTTCCAAGATCGATCTGCGATCAGGATACCACTAGTTGAAGATTCAAGAACAGGATATACCTAAGACGGCTTTTACCACCAGGTATGGGCTGTACGAGTATACCATTATGTCATTTGGTCTGACTAACGCACCTGCATATTTTATGAACATGATGAACAAGGTGTTTATGGAATTTTTGGATAAGTTTGTCGTAGTGTTCATTGATGATATCTTGGTTTACTCGAAGAATGAAGAGGAGCATAAGGAGCATTTGCGTTTGGTACTTGGTAAGCTCAGAGAACATCAGTTATATGCCAAGTTTAGCAAATGTGAGTTTTGGTTGAAGGAAGTTGGATTTCTCGGACACGTTATATCCGGAGAAGGTATAGTAGTAGATCCCACTAAGGTTGACACTGTGACAAATTGAGAAGCCCCAACAACAATTGGAGAAATCCGGAGTTTTCTTGGACTCACAGGATACTACCGGAGGTTCATTAAAAATTTCTCGAAGATTGCGAAACCTATGACGGAGCTGTTGAAGAAGGATACCAAGTTCATATGGACCGAGGAATGCGAGGCCAATTTCCAGGAGCTGAAGAAACGTTTGGTTACATCACCTGTGTTGATTTTGCCCGATTAGACCAAGGATTATGAGGTGTATTGCGATGCTTCACGTCAAGGACTTGGAGCAGTGCTTATGTAGGAAGGAAGAGTTGTTTCATATGCCTCACGACAGCTTAAGCCTCATGAGTTCAATTATGCTACACATGATTTGGAGTTAGCAGTCGTAGTGCATGCATTGAAGACTTGGAGACACTTTCTCATTGGAAATCATTGTGAGGTGTATATGGATCACAAGAGTTTGAAGTATATTTTCACGCAGAAGGAGTTGAATCTCAGACAAAGGCGATGGTTGGAGCTCATCAAGGATTATGATATGAGACTGCATTATCATCCCGGAAAGGCTAACATAGTAGCTGACGCGTTGAGTCATAAGAGCCATGTCAACACATTAATGACGGGAGATTTACCAAGGGAGTTAGCCGAAAACCTTCATGAGTTATGTTTGGAGATAGTCCCGAGAGGCTATGTAGCAGCATTGGAGATTCAGTCTACTTTGATGGATAAGATCAGAGAAGCCTAGAAGACTGACAAGGAGATTGCTTCTATTAAGGAGAAAATGAGCCAAGGAAAAGCTAAAGGATTTCTTGAGGATGAGCACGATACCTTATGGTTTGAAGACCATGTTTATGTGCCTAATGATTCAGAGATGAGGAAGTTAATTCTGCAGGAGGCCCATGATTCACCATATTCAATTCACCCAGGAAATACCAAGATGTATTTGGATTTGAAGGATACTTTCTGGTGGATCGGAATGAAGAAGGATATTGCGGAGTATGTAGCAGTTTGTGATGTATGTCAGAGAGTAAAGGCAGAGCATCAGAAGCCAGCAGGATTGTTACAGCCTTTGCCAATACCCGAATGGAAGTGGGATAAGCTAGGCATGGATTTTATTACGGGTTTACCCAGAACTCGTTCAGGCTATGACTCGATTTAGGTTGTAGTCGATCGTTTGACAAAGGTAGCTCATTTCATCCCAGTGAAGACTACCTATACCAGTGCAAAGTTGGCCAAAATATACATGACCAGAATCGTATGTCTGCATGGAGTTCCAAGGAGCATTGTATCAGATAGAGGAACCCAGTTTACCTCAAAGTTTTGGAATCAGTTGCATGAAACTTTGGGTACTAGGCTAGAGTTCAGTACAGCTTTCCATCCGCAGATAGATGGACAGACCGAGAGAGTCAATCAGATTTTGGAGGATATGCTGAGAGCTTGTGCGCTAGATTACGGATCTAGTTGGGACGAGAATTTTCCATATGCAGAGTTCTCTTATAACAACAGTTATTAATCCAGTTTGAAGATGGCCCCTTTCCAAGCCTTGTACGGAAGGAGGTGCAGGACCCCATTGTCGTGGGATGAAGTTGGAGACCGCCAGTTGTTTGGACTGGATCTGATTAAGGAGTCTAAATAGAAAGTGAAATTGATTTGCGATAGGCTCAAGGTAGCCCAATCCAGGCAGAAGAGCTATGCGGATTCTAAATGCAAGGAGACAGTTTACGAAGTCGGAGACCAAGTTTATCTTCGAGTATCTCCACTTCGAGGAGTTAAGCGTTTTGGAGTTAAGGGAAAGTTACCACCACGTTTTGTAGGACCATGCAAAGTTTTGGGGCGTATGGGAGAAGTAGCCTACAAGTTGGAGTTGCCTGAAGGGTTGTCAGGAGTTCACGACGTGTTCCACGTTTCCCAGTTGAAGAAGTGCCACACAGAGATGGCTGATATACCGCTGAGAGACACAGTGCCGCTGGAAGCGATTCAGTTGGATAGTGATTTGACCTATGAGGAGAAACCAGTCAAGATACTTGAGTATGCCAGCCGAGTCACCCGCAGCAAGGTTACTAAGTTTTGCAAAGTTTAGTGGAGCCACCACACGGAGGATGAAGCCACCGGGGAGCGAGAGGAAGAATTGCTAAAGGACCACCCTGACCTATTTTCTAGCCAACACGAATCTCGAGGGCGAGATTCATCTTAAGGGGGGTAGGTTTGTAACATCCCAAATTTTCAATTTGGAATGTTATACACTAGATCATCATTGCATATCATATTTTATTGCATTTTGGCTGATCCTAGAAAATTCTACGCAACTCAAGGACCCTCAGAGAGAGTTGGGGATTTCGTTATTTTCATATTTGAGTTTTCTCAAATTTTGAAAATAGGATCATTTGATTTTATTTATTTTATCTTCAATTATTTCTATTACAAAAATATGAGAGAGGGAATAAAATGACTTTCCCAAAATAAAGAAATATTGAGGATTTAATAAAAAAATCAAATAAGATTTTATTTTGGTTTTATTTGCTATTTTATTTGAGTTTAGAAAAAAGCGCGTTTTTTAAAATTGCATTTAGGCCCCAAATAAATGTTCATCCTGTGCGGCTTGATTTTAGAAGTCGGGGAAATTTTATTTCGGGATTTTTGGAGTCTGTTCAGTATTCCTTTTGTTTTTTGTTTCTGAGGGTAACTATTTAAAAAAAACGCAACCGACCTAACGGGCCGTGTCCGACCCGAACACTTGGCCCGGCCGGCTTTATAAGCCGGGGAGGCCCAGCCGGACCCCCCCAAGCCCTAGCCGCCCTAGCCGCCCCGCCGCCGCCGCCGCAAAACGCCGCCGCCACTGCCCGCGCCGCGCTGCGCCGCCGCCGCGCCTCGCCGCCCTCGCCGCTGCCCCGCACCGACCCCGCCGCCCCGCGCCGTCCCCGCCAGACCGCCGCCCCGCCGCTCGCCGGAGGTAGACCTCGCCGCCGCCGGTTTTTCTCGAAAAACCGTTTGGTTTTCCATCGGTTTTGTTAGGTTTTTTTAGTTTCATTTTTTAAATAGATCGATTTTCCGATTTATTTATTTAGCGAGCATTCGCTTGGTCATTCGTTTTATTGAACGCGTTCATCGTTTAAATCTAGTTAACGAACGCCCGTTCATTAATCTGTTCGTCGTTTTCTTTTTCTCGGATTAAATCCGCGATTTTTCTGATCACGATTCATGATCCGTTTTTCGTTCTAGTATAACTTTTTGCTCGTTTATCGGAATCAGGCGATTCAAGCGCCTGGAGTTTCGTCTTGAAACCCTCTTTCCGTTTAACCAACTCAAACAACTTTTTGCCACTGTAAAAGTTGCCCTAGATCTAGAATAGTAAATGAAGCTTGTTTCTTTTGCCGTTTGTCTTTCGTTGCTTCGTTCGATTTGATTCTTTTTGCCAACCGGAGTTCTTAAGTTGAACTTTCTGGTTGGATCTCTTATTTGAGTTTTACCTGTGCATTAGTTGAGTACTTATTGTATGCTTGTTTGTTTGCGATAGAGTACCCGAAGTGCGCCGCTTGCTACTTCGAATCGCTAGGTTTCCTGGATCATCAGCAAGGCAAGTAACACTTTGATCATACCTCCTACTACCCAGTTTTATTGCATTAGATCAATCCTCACACATTGCATGATTAGGATCTAATTAAATTGTGGGTTTGGGAAGTAGTTGAGGTAGTTCCTATTACCTGTTTATTATCAAACCTTTGGGAGTTACTTCTACGTTGCTTATTATGCTATGCTATGCTAGTAGACGTGGATTGGGTGAGTGTATCCATGACAGATGTGAGATTGTTAAATTAATGGTTTATCTAAGGTGGCAACTTAAATACACATCTGGGTGGACTGAGGCACCTGGGTATTCCAGCGATTGCCCGTTTTCTTTTGGACCGCCACCCAGGCTCAAAGGGATCATGAGATTATTCATGCTAGAAACTTTCGTGTGCAGCCACAAGGTACTATGGGCTCTAGCATAGTTGATTAAGTCGTGCGAACTTTCATGTTGCAGACTTTTCAGACGATGATTAAGGTGCTTTTAGGTCGTGGTTCTATACTCAGTGATGTCGTTGGAGTTGATGGACTCACTTATCTTCCAAGCCTTCCGCTGTTATCGTTATTAGATGGCCTTAAGACATATTTATTGTAATAAGTTCTCTTTTGAGATACTCGATGTAATAAGTGTGTGATTGCTACTCTGTTATAAATCCTTCAAGTACTGTGTGGTGTCAGCATTACTGATCCAGGGATGACACCTGAGCACAGAGATTGGACCATTTGAGGTCTGGTCGCTACAGAACTAGGGTTTGAGAGGAGATGGTGCTGGTGAAGATGTTGATGGAGATTGACCCCCTCCCGATGAGAGGATCATTGGTGATGATGATGGTGATGATTTCCCCCTCCCGGAGGGAAGTTTCCCCGGCAGAACAGCTCCGCCGGAGCCCTAGATTGGTTCCGCCTCGCGGCGGCGGAGTTTCGTCCCGTGAGCTTGCTTATGATTTTTTTCTCGATGAAAGACTCCATATAGCCAAAGATGGGCATCATAGGGCTGACAGGGGGCCCACGAGGTAGGGGGTGCACCCAGGGGGTAGGGCGCGCCCCCACCCTCGTGGACGGTGGGTGGCCCCCCTCTGGTACTTCTTTCGCCCAATATTTTTTATATATTCTGAAACGTGCTCCCGTGAAGTTTCAGGACTTTTGAAGATGTACAGAATAGGTCTCTAATATTTGCTCCTTTTCCATCCCAGAATTCTAGTTGTCGGCATTCCCCCTCTTCATGTAAACCTTGTAAAATAAGAGAGAATAGGCATAAGTATTTTGACATAATTTGTAATAACAACCCATAATGCAATAAATATCGATATAAAAGCATGATGCAAAATGGACGTATCGGAAACCTTTCTTTTACTGATCCATTTTGAACTTCTTCAAAATCTTGTCAAGGTATGTGCTTTGTGAAATTCCTATTAAGCATCTCGATCTATCCCTATAGATCTTGATGCCCAATAGATAAGTAGCTTCACCGAGGTCTTTCATTGTAAAATTATTATTCAAGTATCCCTTTATGCTATCGAGAAATTCTATATCATTTCCAATCAACAATATGTCATCCACATATAATATTAGAAATTCCACAACTCCCACTCACTTTCTTGTAAATACAGACTTCTCCGAAAGTCTGTATAAAACCATATGCTTTGATCACCTCATCAAAGCGTATATTCCAACTCCGAGATGCTTGCACCAGTCAATAGATGGATCGCTGGAGCTTGCACACTTTGTTAGCACCTTTAGGATCAACAAAACCTTCTAGTTGCATTATATACAACTCTTCTTTTAGAAATCCATGAAGGAATGCAGTTTTTGACATCCATTTGCCAGATTTCATAATTATAAAATGCGGCAATGGCTAACATGATTCGGACAGACTTAAGCATCGCTACGGGTGAGAAAGTCTCATCATAGTCAACTCCTTGAACTTGTCGAAAACCATTTGCGACAAGTCGTGCTTTGTAGATGGTGACATTACCATCAGCGTCTGTCTTCTTCTTGAAGATCCATTTATTCTCTATGGTTTGCCAATCATCAGGCAAGTCAACCAAAGTCCACACTTTGTTCTCATACATGGATCCTATCTCAGATTTTATGGCCTCAAGCCATTTATCGGAATCTGGGCTCATCATTGTTTCTTCATAGTTCATAGGTTCGTCATGGTCTAGTAACATGACTTCCAGAACAGGGTTACGTTACCACTCTAGTGCATAACGTGCTCTGTTCGACCTACGAGGTCCTGTAGTAACTTGATCTGAAGTTTCATGATCATCATCATTAGCTTCCTCTCTAGTTGGTGTAGGCATCACCGGAACGGATTTCTCCTATGTGCTACTTTCCAATCTGAGAGAAGGTACAATTACCTCATTAAGTTCTACTTTCCTCCCACTCACTTCTTTCGAGAGAAACTCCTTCTCTAGAAAGGATCCATTCTTAGCAACGAAGATCTTGCCTTCGGATCTGTGGTAGAAGGTGTACCCAATAGTCTCTTTTGGGTATCCTATGAAGACGCACTTTTCTGATTTGGGTTCGAGCTTATCAAGCTGAAGCTAATATTATGGCAAATTATTCACAATGGCATACCGAAAGAGCTCCTACTAGTAAAAAATTTAATTCGTTTGAAGAGATTTCTTATTTGAGTGAAAAAGTTGACGCTCTTATGAAATTGGTTGCTATTAAAGTTCTCCTATTGATTTTAATGATATGCCTTTGTCTACTTTGATTGAGCAAACTAGTGATGCTGTAGATGTGAATTTTATCTCGCGATACAATTTCAATAACAATGCTTATAGAGGTAATTTTAATCCTAGGCCTTTTCCTAGTAATTCCTCTAATAATTATGGTAATTCCTATGGAAACCCTTCTTACAATAATAATAGGAACACCTCTGATCTTGAGAATAATATTATAGAATTTATCAACACTCAAAAAGTTTTCAATACTACAATAGAGGAAAAGTTGAATAAGATTGATGATTTGTCTAGAAGTGTTGACACAATTTCCCATGATGTAGAAAATATCAAGATGAAAATTTTTGTGCCTAAGGTTGAGGAATAAACTAAAGCTCTTTATGTTTCTATGGATGAAAGTAAGAAAAGAACCGCTATGCTTAGAGCTAAAAGAGAATTTTTAGAAAAAACATTTTCTAGTGATTATTTTCATAAAAGTGATGAAGATCTTAAAATGACTGATGTTTCTTCTATTGATTCCTTTTTTAGTAAAATTAAGATTGATGATATATAAAGGGACTGAAGAAGAGTTAACTTTAGCTAGAAGGCATCCTAATAATTCGGAGGGTGAAAACCTTGTTGAGAAAATTGATAAAAGTGGTTTGAAGAGGTCAAAACTTTAACTAGTGATGTGCCCACTCTTTTGGATTACAAAGACTTTAATTATGATAGTTGCTCTTTGATTGATTGTATTTCTTTTTTGCAATCCATAATGAATTCACCCCATGCTTATGAACAAAATAAAGCTTTTTCTAAACATATTGTTGATGCTATTATGAAAGCTTTAGAAGAAAAGTTGGAATTAGAAGTTTTAATTCGTTGAAAACTACATGATGCATGGGAACCTACTATCAATGTCAAGATTAAAATTATGAATGTTTTGCTTTATGTGACTTGGGTGCTAGTGTTTCTACAATTCTGAAATCTTTATGTGATGTGCTTGGTCTTACCGATATTGAAGAGTATTCTTTAAATTTGCACTTGGCGGATTCTACTATTAAAAAGCCTATGGGAAGAATTAATGATGTCCTTATTCTTGCAAATAGGAATTATGTGCCTGTCAGATTTCGGGTTCCGGCAAAACCCTTGAGGTTCGAACACTAGGGTGCGCACGAAGATCTCCCCCCTCTCTAGCTTGTACACTCAACGATCTCACGGCCTAGCTTGACGGACCCAAAGAACATGAGACACAAGATTTATACTAGTTCGGGCCACCATTGTGGTGTAATACCCTACTCCAGTGTGGTGTGGTGGATTGCCTCTTGGGCCGAGGATGAACAGTTACAAGGGAAGAACAGCCTCCTGAGGAGAGGTGTTCTTGTGCCCGTTGAACTTGTGTGAGGCTAAGGATGGAATGGCTCCGATCCAAGATGAGATGCCTAGCTATGGTGGTGTCTAGTCCTATTTATAGAGGCCCTGGTCCTCTTCCCAAATATTGAGCAGGAAGGGATCCCACAACGGCCAATTTGAAGGGGACAACTAGTACAAGCTATCCTGACAAAAGTAGTCTTCGCCTGCCAATGGCTCTGGTGGTGACGCCGTCTTAGGCTCCACGGTGACCTCCATCCTGCCGTCCTGCTGGCCTTGGTCTTGTTGCACCAATATGGAAACCTTTGCCCGATGCCTCGAAACTCCTTGCCTGTGCTTGCCTCCTTAACACCAAAGAGGGAACGAGGACATTGTGCTCGGATCATCATGGCTTACGTCATTGGAACCTCACAAGGTCCGCCTTGCTGCATGCAGGAAAAAGATCATTATTACCTTAGATCATGGAGGCCAGCGGTTGGCCTCCCCTTGGCTATAAATGGGAAGTGGGGGCAGAGCCCCCGTCACCCGTCTCATCCTTGCTTCTCCCGCATCTTCTTCTTCCTTGCCCCACTGCTCGCTGGTGCGGTCATGGCGCCGATACGGAGGTTCTCGGCCGCGGAGAAGGGCAAGACTCCCCTCAATGAGCCCGAGATGCTCCCACCGAAGAAGAGGAGGTCCCATCATCGCGAGATGGTCGTGAGGCCGGTGGTGTCACGGTCGTGGTATGAGAGGCCACCTCATGGGTACCCGTTTCCCTTGTATGCTCGCGCCAAGGGCCCCGGAGGAAGGAGCGATGAGCGTCGCTGCCCGCGCCAGGGCCGTGGTTGTCGTGCCATGGTGCCACACGCTGTTGCCCCAGGATTCCACGCCGCGGACTCCTCGCGCGAATTTGTGCTGTGGGCGGTGATGCCTCCAAGAACTTGGATTCGCTTCCCGCAGTTCTTCGCCACCGAGGGGCCCCCTCGAGCTTTGTCTACAGCACACCGACTGTGATGCCCCAGCGACTGGAGCGGAAGTTGAAGCCGTCGCCTCCGGGAGGATCTTCATGACTCGAGGCTGGGGCGAGGTCGCCTGAGCCTGCCGCGCGAACGGCACCCTCGCCATCCACTTCGAGTATGACGGCGCCTCCACACTGTTCTTCAAGGTCTTCGACGAGGAAGGCCGCCGCTTGGAGTGCTTCCATGAAGGGGGTCGCCAGGACGGCGCAGCGGCGTGCGGGCCTTCCGCTGGCCTAGCCCGCAGCTCCTCCAGCAACAATGGTGACTCCTGGTGGTCCAGCGACTCTCCCGAGCTCGTGGAGTCTCCGGAGACGAGCGACGATAGCTACGTGCCCTCGAGCTCTCGTCAGGCTCGGAGCAAGGTTGTCGCGTCTGGCCACCGCCGCCGTTGATCTGGATGGGGTTGGCGCCGGCCTTCTATGTAGATAGAGCTCCTAGGAATTCCCTTCCTTTTGTTCCCTGCGAGGAATTGAAACGGACCCCGCAGGGGTGTGTAAAGCGTTTGTAATTCCTTTTGTTGATATCATCCTTATTGTGAAAATTTGCGAGCACATGTCCTGCTGAGGCTCAGTCTCCCCCTTTCTAATCCCGCAGCAGCTTGGTGCTCTACGCTGACAGGTACCGATCCCTAGGCAGGCTGCAGTCGTTGCTGGCATGCCAGGTCGCGATGCCGTGGTCAAGGCCAGGAGGTGAGCGGCCCAAGGTCCAGTAAGAGCTCCTGAGGCGCGATGCTCAAGAGGTCCCCTTTACCGCACAAGCAGCTACTTGAGGATGGAAAAGGGAGGCGATATTGCCACAGTAGGGCAGCAAAAAGGCGAGAATCTTATGTCGCGGCGCTGGGTCGGTCCAGGTACAAGACTTATCTTGGCGTTCTGGAGCCGACTTCCTGTGCCACACCAGACTTGGGTGTCGGCCACTGCTGGGTAGCTAGGTTAGGCCCATGCGGACCTTCCCCTCTTCTCCATGTTGTTCCTGGTGCTCTACATCCTCAAGTCCCGGCCCTCGAGCGAGCTCAGCCGCCGCTGGTATGCCAGGTCGCGATGCCGTGGTCGAGGCTAGGGGGTGAGTGCTGGAGAGCCAGTAAGAGCTCCTGAGTCGCGATGCTCAGGAGCCCCCCTTTTAACATGCAAGCAAATTGCATGGGAGAAGAGAGAGAGAGAGTCCGCGGTACCGCCCGCTGTAGTTCTCAAGAAGTTCCTGCAGGTCAGCGCGAGGAGGGGAACAAATCGCCGCGGTGATCGCCCGTCCGTTGCTGGCTTGTGGGAGGGTACTCCCTACTGCGGAGAGCCCCCGGGGCGTGTACAGCCCCGCCCTGGCACATGGCTTGCACGGCGGGGTTAGGTGGGGTGTATCTAGGCGCTCGTGAGCCAGCGCGGTACTCACGAGGCCCTACCTCAAGGCGGGTTGCGTCTGGTCTTGATTCTTCATGGTTGTGGCGTTCCTGCGAGATGGTTAGACAACCTGCACCAAAAGGATTTCCTGAGGCTATCGCATGAGAAGGCCAAGCACCAACGACCCCAGGAGGTGACGTGAACGGAGCCGGCCCGCCAGACAGAGCTCAGCCGTTGGATTTATCGATGCTGCAGGGACGGGCCCGAGCATAGACGTCGTGCCTAGCCTTCTAATGCGAAGAATCCTAAAGAAGTACAATCGGCGCGCGGCTCCCATGGTAGGTGACAATCGAGCAGGTGATATCCATAGGTAGATTACGCATGAAAACACAAGTAGCTTAGGTAAATGCGAGAATGATACATGCCACTGGGTTGGACCCGAGCGGCCTGGGGTTAATGCTGCCCGTGGGGCGCTCCCAGCAGAGTGAACTGAAGATGCAAGCAGATACATGCCACAGAGACGGACCCAGGCGGCCTTGGGATGATGCAGCCTAGGGGCGCCCCCAGCTAAATGAACATGGAAAGATGTCACCTGGTTTGGTTGCCGAAGGAGTGTTGGGGTAGCTGAAGACGCGTAGCAAAGAAGTCGCCCCTCATGAGAAGTCGAGGCCCTGAGCCTCGGGAGGCTTTGGAGGCTTGAGCGGCCTCCGAAGGACCGTCTGCATCTCCACCAGGACTGCGTGATGCCTCTCCTCCTGGCCCACCATGACATTCTGCAGGTTGCCCTGGAAGGCGGTAGCCATGCTCGGCAGGCTGAGCGGCATGCGAACATAGCTGTGAGGCGGGCCCTCACACCGGCCTGTACGCGAAGGACAGAAGCGCTCCAGAGATGCGGCCCAGTTGAGCCCTGGGATGTCGATGTAGACGCGCAGCTCACTACCCTCGCCTGGGTGGGGAGCAACGCCAGGTGGGCGCTGGTCTCCGCGTATTGCTCTTGCTTCCTGAAGCTCCTGGGATGCCTTGGTGATGAACTCCTATGCACCGGGCGCTCTTCGCCCGGTGTCCTCCTGAGGGAAACGTGCCGCGAAGCACGCCTCCACGTGGTGCCCGAGCGCCTTCCTCGTGATGCTGTCTAGGTCTGAGGCCCTCCAGAAGAGAGCCCCCAAGCCCTGCCCGAGGACGGCGCCGGGTGCGCCTCCCTATGCGAGGGAGAGAGGCGCCCCAGGCGCGGGCGTAGATCCTGAAGTGGTGCCGTCGGAGGTACCGCTCCCTTGTGGTCCGGTGTGGAGCAGCTTCTTCTTCTTTTTGGGGTCCTTAGGAGGGTACTGTGTTGCATTGCTGTGGGGGTCTTCGATTGATGCATCTTGGAAGGCACGCTCGAGGGAGCACACCGCATCTCTTTCTTCGCAGGGGACAGTGATGATTCCGCCGCTTCCGGGCATCTTGAGGACGTTCTAGCCAAGGTGGGCGACTACCATGTATTTGGCCAGCGCTGGGTACCCGAGGATAGCATTGTACGACAGACGGATGTGGGCGACGTCTAAGTCGATGAGCTCGGTGTGGTAGTTGTCGCGCTGACCGAAGGTGACAGGGAGGCGAACCTGCCCTATCGGGGTGGTAGAGCGGTCAGTCACTCCTGAGAAAGGTTGGGTAGGCTGGAGCTGATCGTATGGCACTTGAAGGCTGTCGAAGGTCTCGACGGACAGGACATTGAGCCCTGCGCCACCGTCGATGAGGGTCTTGGTGACTTGGACATTGCTGATAACGGGTTAATAGAGCATTGGGAGAACGACGGCCGTTGCCGCGCACTTGAGCTGGTCCGTCGAGCTAAAGGTGATGGCGTACTTGGACCATCTGAGAGGGCATGTGGCCTCTAGCCTGGGAAGGACTGCGTTCACCTCGCGAGCAAACTGCTTGAAGAATCGTTGAGAGGCTGGGGCTTGAGCTCCGCCCAAGATGCAGGCGATAGCTCACGGCTCTTGGAAGCCTCCAGCCCCCTCGTCCTGTTGATGGTCGTCGTTCCTTCTTGGCGGCGGCAGGGGAGGGAGACCAGGGTTGCCCTGAGGACGGTCCTCTTGAGGCTGGTCCCTCCAGGCACCCTCACAAGGCTGGTCCTGCCAGCGATCCTCGCGAGGCTGGTCGCGCCACTCTTGGCGGGGCCCACGGTCGTCCCAACGTCCTCCACCACGTCCACCTCCTCGGCCATAGCCCCGTTCCTTGCGCTCGGGGCGTCGACCGAAGCGTCCATCTTGAATGGCCCTGAGCTCTTAACAGTCATTAGTGTTGTGCGTGCGCATGTTGTGGAAGGCACAGAAAGTGCGGCTGCCCTTGGGCGACTCGGGAAGATCTCAGCCGCGCTTAGTGTCTGGTTCCGCCGTGAGCACTGCCACTCCTTTGCGCTTCACGTCCTTGGCCTTAGCCTTCTTCTCCTCTGGATCCGCAGCAGGGAGCTCGAGGAGGGAGAGGCGCCCCTCCTCAGCTCTTGCACACTTGGTCGCAATGTTGAATAGCTCCAAGGTCGTGCACAACTCTTCATAGATGGCGAGCTCTTCCTTCATCTTGACGTCACGGACGCCGTTGGAGAATGCTGAGATGATGGCCTCGTCCGTTACCTTGGGGATCTTGATTCACGCATTGTTTAAGCATTGGATGTATTTCTGCAGGGTTTCTCCTGGTTGTTGCTTGATGCGGCGCAGGTCACCCGCGACCGGGGGGCGGTCGCAAGTGCCCTGGAAGTTGGCGATGAAGTGGTCGCGCATCTCGTCCCAAGAGGAAATCAAGCCTGGGGGCAGGTTCAGGAGTCATGAGCGGGCGCCGTCCTTGAGAGCCATGGGAAACCAGTTCGCCATGACCTTTTCGTCACCATTGGCCACTTCGATGCTCAGCTTGTAGAGCTGCAGAAACTCTATAGGGTTGGGGGTGCCATCGTAGCGAGGAGGCAGATCTGGCTTGAACTTTCTTGGCCAAACGATGCTACACAACTCGGGAGTGAAGGCGCGGCAGCCCGCCATGGCCACCACGACCCATCGTGGAGGCAGAGCTTGGTCGTGATGCCCCTGCGCTGCCACGGCATGCGGCGCATGGCCCTGTCACAGCAAGCAATCCTGGCGCAGCGGAGCTGGGAGTGGTGGAGCGTTTCCTTGTGGACGGGGAATCTCTTGGCAGCTTCTTTCTTCATGTGCGAGCACGTGGCACGGTGGGCCACGCCGTGGGGGCCCACACCTTGGAGCGAGGGCGCCGTCCTGACGTGGGAGAGGCGGAGGCGCACCGCGAGCTGCATGCCTCAGTGCAAGGGCGCCATCTTGTTGCGGAGGAGGCGGAGGCACTCCGTGAACCACATCGCCCGCAGCTGGGGAGGGCGAGGCAACGAGAGGGATGGTGCAGGAGAGCCTCCCGCGGCGCTGACGAGCTCGGCGATGCGGTTCAGCCAGTCATCATAGAGGTCGTGGACTGGACGGTAGCGCAGGAGCTCGCGTGCCATGAGCAGCGCGGCCTGCACATCCGTGGGTGCACGGCGAGCATGAGATGACGAGCCGGCCAGAGTCAGCGACGGGGTGGTGGTGTGGCCATAACGGTGGATGGAGAGATGCAGCGAAGAGGCTTGCTGCTTGTTTGCCGCCGGACCGGTGACGGCGTTGGCGGTGGGTGACGGAGAACGACGGGGAGGCCCGCCTACTGGGGCCGTCTGAGAGACACAGGCGGCGAGAGTGGCCCGGGGCTCTGCGCGAGCCTGGCGAGCATCGGCCATGAGCTTGGTGGAGTGATGAAGCGTGGATCGACGAAGAAGAAGGCTTCGGCGCACCCCTACCTGGTGCGCCAAATGTCGGATTTTGGGTTCTGGCAAAATCCTTGAGGTTCGAACACTGGGGTGTGCACGAAGATCTCCCCCTCTCTAGCTCGCACACTCAACGATCTCACAGCCTAGCTTGACGGACCCAAAGAACATGAGACACAAGATTTATACTGGTTCGGGCCACCGTTGTGGTGTAATACCCTACTCCAGTGTGGTGTGGTGGATTGCCTCTTGGGCTGAGTATGAACAGTTACAAGGGAAGAACAGCCTCCTGAGGAGAGGTGTTCTTGTGCCCGGTGAACTTGTGTGAGGCTAAGGATGGAATGGCTCCGATCCAAGATGAGATGCCTAGCTATGGTGGTGGCTAGTCCTATTTATAGAGGCCCTGGTCCTCTTCCCAAATATTGAGCGGGAAGGGATCCCACAACGACCAATTTGAAGGGGACAACTAGTACAAGCTATCCTGACAAAAGTAGTCTTTGCCTGCCAAAAGCTCTGGTGGTGACGCCGTCTTGGGCTCCACGGTGACCTCCGTCCTACCGTCCTGCTGGCCTTGGTCTTGTTGCACCGATATGGAAACCTTTGCCCGATGCCTCGAAACTCCTCGTCTGCGCTTGCCTCCTTAACACCAAAGAGGGAACGAGGACACTGTGCTCGGATCGTCATGGCTTATGTCATTGGAACCTCGCGAGGTTCGCCTTGCCTTGATCTCTCCGCCCCTCGCGAGCTAGCCTGGTGAGGCGGCCCCTAAGAAGGTCTTGCATCATCCTCCTCATGAGGCTTGGCCACTCGCGAGGGTCTTGGGTGTTTCCTGGTGAAAATGGGCCGTACGGGGCCGCTGGAGGAGCCACGCTGCGGGCCGCAGGCAGGCAAGTCTGGGGACCCCCGTTCCCAGAACGCCGACAGTGCCCATAGATTTTATTGTTCTTGATATTGATTGCAACCCGTCTTGTCCAATTATTCTTGGTAGACCGTTTCTACACACTATCGGTGTCGTGATTGATATGAAAGAGGGCAATATTAAGTTCCAATTTCCACTAAGGAAGGTATGGAACACTTTCCTAGAACAAGAGTTAGGCCACCATATGAAGCAAACATGAGGGCATCTTATGGATCTAGAACCAAAGATGACAAAATTTAGATCCTTGCTTTATGCCTAGCTAGGGGCGTGAACCAATAGCGCTTGTTGGGAGGCAAACCCGAATAAAATTTATTTTTGTCTTTTGCTTTCTGTTCTTGAGTGTTTACACAATTATGCTACTGTTATGATTGTGTTTTTTGTGTTTTAATTAGTGTTTGTGCCAAGTAAAGCCTTTAGGATCTTCTTGGATGATAGTTGTTTGATCTTGCTGAAAAACAGAAACTTTTGCACTCACGAAATTAATATTCATTTCTAACCAAAGCGTGATAAAATACCAATTCTTTTTGCAGTAGATTAATATACAAATTTCTCAGGTCTTCCTAATTTTTCATATTTTTTGGAGTTATATAAGTATTCGAAATACCCGGATTGCTACGAACTGTTCTGTTTTTGACAGATTCTGTTTTCTTTGCATTGTGTGCTTGTTTTGATGATTCTATGGTTTTCTTTGAAGGGTTTTTGCCATAGAAAAGTTGGAATACAGTAGATATAATGCAAGAATAAAATATGAATTGGTTTGCAACAACACTTATAGTAGTGATTTGTTTTCTTATACTAACGGATCTCATGAAGATTTTGTTGAGTTTTGTGTGATTGAAGTTTTCAAGTTTTGGGTTATCTTACGATGGATGAAGGAATAAGGAGTAAGAAGAGCCTAAGCTTGGGGATGCCCATGGAATCCCAAGCTATTATCAAAAGAGAAGCAAGCAACTAAGCTTGGGGATGCCCCGAGTGGCATCCCCTCTTTCTTCTAACAACCATTTGTATTTTACTCGAAGCTATATTTTTATTCGTCACATACTATGAGTTTTGCTTGGAGCGTCTTGTATGATATGAGTCTTTGATTGTTTTGTTTTGTGTTTTTAGTCTTGATCCCTTGCTGGACACACTTGTTTGAGAGAGCCAAAATTATGCCATGACTTGTTGGAATTGCTCTCTATGCTTCACTTAAATCTTTATGAGCTATGGAATTGCTCTAGTGCTTCACTTATATCTTTTTGAGCACGGTGTGCTTTAGTATTTTTGAAGAAATGCACTCTTTCTTCATTTAGATTAATTTTGAGAGTTAGTAATTTTTTAAGAAATTCTACTTAAATTAATTTGCGAGAAAGAAATATTATGCTCATGATCTTCACTTATATTTGTTTGAGCTTATCAAAAGCAACACATGAAAATTAGTCCCAAAGTGATAGATATCCAAGAAAGATATCATAAAACTTCCATGAAGATCATTGGACAAAATAAACTTGATTATTTGTAATAGTTTTAAGATATGATGATGTGATATGATATGTGAGTCATGTTGATAAGTAATTATGCTTTAGTAAGAATATTGGTGTTAAGGTTTGTGATTCCCTATGCAAGCACGAAAATCAATAGTCATGCAATGAAATTACATCCTCCTTGTGGTGCATTAATCGGTGTTAATTATGCTCAATGCTCGCTTATGAGATTATTTGTTTCTTGGTTGGTCGCTTCTCAATCTTTTGCTAGCCTTCATTTTGCACTAAGTATGGTCACTACTTGTTCATCCAAAATCCTTTAAACCAGTTTTGCCACATGAGTCCACTATACCTACCTATATGTGGTATTCTTTTGCCGTTCTAAGCAAATTTGTATGTGCCATCTCGAATTTTCAAAGTAAATTTCTCTTTTTGTGTGCTCGTACCGCTCGTGAGGCAGTGAGGGGTGGCCAATATTTTCCATGCTATATGTGTTATTCTCACGATGGGTGTTCATTCACTTGTCATTGCACGAAAGTAAGACAAAGGTATTAGGGATGCCCAGTCCCGAAATGAAAAATGAATTCACTTTATGTTGTCAAATAATAAATTCCTTGTAAAGTGTTGGTATGGAGTGCACCCGTGGATACGGTTAGCCATGGAAAGTGAAAGTATGGTTGAAAAAGGAATAAACTTTAATTTATGTTTGGGAACCACCTATGATATATCTAGCATGGAAAGTGTCCGGAGCTCTAAGTCGTTTTTTTGGTGGGAAAAGTATGCCTCTCAAAATGTTTTTATCTCTAAATTTTCGCTTTGAGCTCTGGCACCTATACAAATCCCTACTTCCCTCCGCGGCGGGCCTTTCTTTTACTTTATGCAATTTTATTTTTAATTTGAGTCTCCATCTTCTTTTATAAAGCACCAACTAGGGGGCACGATGATCGTACTTGAGCATTGGGTGTAGCTAATATGCGAGTGTGTTTCATGAATGGATCAATGATTGAGCATAATGGGCTAGTGATAACTTATTTTAGCGTTGATATTTTGAAATACATGGTTGATTGTTGATATGCTTGAGTATTTAAGTCTCATGTCAAAACTAGACTATCGCTTTGAATCATATAAAAGTCCAATGTCCATGCTATAAAGAAAAGAAAATGTGATGCCATGTTACGCAACATTCCACATCAAAAATTATGTTTTTATCATTTACCTACTCGAGGACGAGCATGAATTAAGCTTGGCGATGCTGATACGTCTCCACCGTATCTATATTTTTTGATTGTTCCATGCTGTTATATTATCATTCTTGGATGTTTTATAATCATTTTATGTCATTTTTGGTACTAACCTATTGACATAGTGCCAAGTGCCAGTTATTGTTTTCTGCATCTTTTTTACATCGCAGGAAATCAATATCAGACGGAGTCCAAATGCAGCGAAACTTTTTGTGGATTTTTTTGGACTAGAAGACATCCAATGGGCCGGAGAAGCGCCTGGGGGGTGCTCGGAGGGGAGCACAACCCACCAGGGCGCACTTGGAGGCCCAGGCACGCCCTGGTGGGTTGTGCCCACCTCGGGTGCCTCCCGAACTGACTCTTTGCTCTATAAATACCCCAATATTCTAGAAACCCTAGGGGAGTCGACGGAAATCAATTCCAGCCACCGCAGAGTCTAGAACCACTAGATCCAATATAGACACCATCTCAGAGGGGCTCATCATGTCCATTGGTGCCTCTCCGATGATGTGTGAGTAGTCTTTTGTAGACCTTCGGGCCGTAGTTAGTAGCTAGATGGCTTACTCTCTCTCTCTCTCTCCCTCTCTTTTGATTCTCAATACAATGTTCTCTTGGAGATCCATATGATGTAACTCTTTGCGGTGTGTTTGTTGGGATCCGATGAACTTTGAGTTTATGATGAGATCTATGTTTTTATCCATGAAAGTTAATTGTGTCTTCTTTGATCTCTTATATGCATGACTGCTTATATCCTCGTATTTCTTCTCCGATATTTGGGTTTTGTTTGGCAAACTTGATCTATTTATCTTGCAATGGGAAGAGGTTCTTTGTGATGGGTTCGATCTTACGGTGTTTGATCCCAGTGACAGAAGGGGAACCGACACATATGTATCATTGCTATTAAGGATAACAAGATGGGGTCAATTTCTACATAAATAGATCTTGTCTACATCATGTCATCATTCTTATTGCTTTACTCCATTTCTCCATGAACTTAATACACTAGATGCATGCTGGATAGCGGTCGATGTGTGGAGTAATAGTAGTAGATGCAGGCAGGAGTCGGTCTACTAATCTTGGACGTGATGCCTATATAATGATCATTGCCTGGATATCGTCATGATTATTTTAAGTTCTACCAATTGCCCAACAGTAATTCGTTTACCCACCGTTTGCTATTTTTCTCAAGAGAAGCCACTAGTGAAAACTATGGCCCCTGGGTCTATTCTTTATTATATCTGCCTTCGCGATCTATTTTCCTTTGCTTTTATTTTCAGACTTATTAAACCAAAAATAAAAAATACCTTGCTGCAATTTATTTCATCCGAGATCTATTTATCCCATCTATCATATTTTTATCACGTCTGTTTGCCAATTTCTGGAGCCGCTACCCAAAAGGGATTGACAACCCCTTTTACACGTCGGGTTGCGAGTATTTGTTATTTGTGTGCAGGTGTTGTTTACATTGTGTTGCTTGGTTCTCCTACTGGTTCAATAACCTTGGTCTTATCACTAAGGGAAATACCTACCGTTGTTGTGCTGCATCATCCCTTCCTCTTTAGGGAAATACCGACGTAGTCTAGCAGACATCAATATGCAAGAGGCAAAGAAATCAATGAAAGAAAAAGGTATTAAAGCTGAGGATGTCAAAAATTTACCTCCTATTGAAGAAATACATGGGCTTGAAACACCACCGTTGCCTAAGGTGGTAGAGGTAAATTCTCTTATGTACTTCAATGATAATGACAATCCTCACAATATGCATCCTAGCTAATGCCTTTATGAGTTTGACAATTACACTAGAAAACAAGATCACTTCAATGCAAATATTATGGAAGAATTGAAATACAATTCTGATATGATTGCTTGCTTGAGTGACTTGTTATTTAGAATCTCAAATGATGTTAGAGGTGTTGGAAAGCATGCTTCTATGGTTCAAGCCCAGTTAGAACAAGTTGCTAAATCTCAAAGAGAGTGTCTTGATGAAATGAACAATAATATAAATGACTTTGCTGTTAGAGTAGCCACTAGAGGAGGTAAAGTGACTCAGGAGCCACTTTATCCTGAGGGACACCCAAAGAGAATTGAACAAGATTCTCAAAGAATTAACACTGATGCACCTAGTCCTTCTAAAAAGAAAAATAAGAAGGAAAATGATAGGACTTTGCATGCCTCCAGTGAACCTGAAGTAGAAAAACCTCCCGATGCTACTAATGATGTTTCTATTTATGATGCTGAAACTCAATCTGGTAATCAACACTCACCTTCTGATAATGAAAATATAATGATGAGGTTCATGAGGATACTTAGACGAATGATAGAGAACCAAATAATGATGTTGAAATAGAACCAGCTGTTGATCTTGATAACCCACAACCCAATAATAAAAGGTATGATAAAAGAGACTTTGTTGCTAGAAAACATGGTAAGGAATGAGAACCATGGGTTCAAAAACCTATGACTTTTCCACCTAAGTCAATTAGGAAGAAAGATGATGAAGAATTTGAGCGCTTTGCTGAGATGATTAGGCCAGTCTTTTTGCGTATCTGCTTGGCCGATATATTAAAAATGCCTCCTTACACAAAGTACATGAAAGACATCATCACCAATAAGAGAAAAATACCGAAGGCTAAAATCTCCACCATGCTTGCTAATTATACTTTTAAGGATGGAGTACCTAAAAAACTTGGAGATCCGGGAATACCAACTATACCTTGCTCCATCAAAAGTAATCATGTGAAAACTTCTTTATGTGATTTAGGAACTGGCATTGGTGTTATGCCTTTCTCTTTATACAAAAGGCTTGATTTGCATACGCTCACACCTACTGAAATATCTTTGCAAATGGCTGACAAATCAACTGCCATACCTATCGGTATTTGTGAGGATGTGCCCGTTGTTGTTGCTACTGTTAGTATCTTAACTAACTTTGTTATACTTGAGATGGCCGAGGACGACAACATGTCGATTATCCTTGGTAGACCCTTTTTGAACAATGCAGGGGCTATTATTGATTGCAATAAAAGCAAGGTCACTTTTCATATCAATGGTAATGAGCATACGGTGCACTTTCCGAAGAAACAATTCCAAGTGAATGGTATTAATGTTATTGAGAAATCTCCAACAATCACTATTGGAAGTTTCAACTACCTCTACCTACCATCAAAAATAAATATGAAATACTTATTGTTGGGGACATTCATATCCTCGTTGAGGTAACTTACTGTTTTATGAAAGTTCTTCGGTTTCATGCTAATCGAAAGTGGTTGTTAATAAGACTTGATCAACCTTATTAATGAATCATTTTTGAGAGGTATGAGGTCGATGAATTTAGTAAGCACTACCTTCTGTCCCTATCTTTTGTTTTCTGTTTTTATTAGTTAAATAAAATAAAGTGTCATGTTTTGTTTGTTTTCTGAATTTCCCGTGCAATAAAAAATGACCCAAAAATAAAAGTTCTCAGAATGCTCTGAAAATTTAATACGATTTTTTCTAAATATTTCAGAAGTTTTGGTACAAATAACATCAGAGGGGGGTGCACCAGGTGCGCACAACCCACCTAGGCACACCCTGGTGGGTTTTGGTCCCTACGTGGTCCCCTCACTTATCCCATCATCCCATATCATCACCTACCTCCAGAAAAAAAATCACCATTGCTCTCTCTCTCGTGTTCTTGCTCTCAAACCCGCGAATTTCGATCTCTTTGTTCAAAGCTCCATTTCCGAAACTGCTACGGGGGATTGTTGCTTGGTATGTGACTCCTCCGTTGGTCCAATTAGTTTTTGCTTTAGTGGTTTATATTTTGAATGATTAGTCACTCTTGGTGCTGCGGTAGATGAGCTTGCATGTTGAATCCTTGGAGTTCTAAGTAGTTTGAATGTTTGATATGGCCTCTATGCATCCATATGAGTAGTGGCTATCAATCTTGTGAAGTTCCGTTGAGAAAAATTTTGTGGGCTAAAAATTTTAGAATTTTATTTATAGGAAAAAGATGAGTATCTTTAGGAAGTTTGCTTACAAGAAGAACTCCAAGGGAGTTACTGGGGAGTCATCTGACAATGATCTCCGCACCCGAAGAATGGCAGAAGTACGACCGTGCGAATGGTCGCATAACCCATTCATGGAGAGAGTCGGAATCCATCAAGAGTTTGCACAATATGTTGCTAATGCCGGCCTCACCGACTTCATCGCAGCTGAATGCGAACAATATCATCTCCTCACAAATTCCTTTGTGCAAAGTTTTCATTTCATAAGTAGGAATAATCCTCTCGAGGTGAAGTTTAATTTATATGTTGAAACCCATCAGATACCACTTACTGGATTTTGTGACATATGCTTGATCCCTTATGATGGGGACTTGAGAGAGCCTAGGCCCGCAGAGTTTGATGGTTTTTACTGCACTCTGACAGTGGGGGATGATAGAGGGGTGTCAGGTGTCACGGCCACTAGCTTACCCTTTCCTGCCGTGCATTATTTTGCTCTTTTCATTGTGAAGTGTTTGCTTGCTAGGGAGAAGGTAGGTGCATTCAGTGCCCCAGACTTCGCTGTTTTACACCGTGCACTTTACGGCGACAACACTTATATCTTGGGAGCTATTGTGGCACGCGCCTTCAGATTAACAGATCCAAGGGTAAAATACATGGTGGTATTTATGCTACTCGCTTGGCTAGTCACTTTAACATTTAAATACACGATCATGATTATCCTTTACCCAATGTTTATTTAGATCGGCAAGCTATGGCACACCACCACTTTATTGATAGCGAGAACACCACCATGGACGTTCCTTATAACTTGGTTTTTAGTGAGATTACACGTGATGTTATTCCGTTGCCTGCACCTTCTCTGTTTGATCCTATTGCCAGGGGCGGATGCAGAATCTTCCCAAAGGACATTGTCACCTACTAGAACAACCTGGCTGCAGCACAGGAGGAGCCTCAGGAGTGGGACCCTTAGGTGCCCGCTCCCCAGCACTTCAACATGGGACCCGATGGCTTCCTTGAGTGGTGATTACCAAGTTAGGCCAAAATCCTAAGCTTGGAGGAGTACGTATTTCCACCGACATTTCATTCATGTTCACGCATTTTCATTCCATTTGTTGGTGTCCACACTTTTTCATTTTACCATCCATGCTAGATTTATTTTCTTGCCTTCTTCTTGTGTGTTTGAAAAACTTAAAGAAAATCCAAAAATATTTCCCGCTTCTTTTCGGTTTTTCTTCCTAGCTTAGTTAGTTGTAGTATTAAAAAAACAAAAATATTTCCTTGTTCTTCTTTTTCTTGTTGGGAGCTTTCCCGTGTAAATAGTTTTTCTCGTTGTTGGTTTTCCTTTTCATTTGCTTGTTCAAGAAAAACCAAAATCTCCAAAAATATTTCAGTGTGTTTCTCTGAATTTATTTTCTTTTTATTGAGTCTTACCAAGGAGAAGATCCCGATGAAAATGTTGAGTGGCTCTCATATGCATTATTGTTGATCTAACAAAGAGCCCATATTACCTTGTCTTCTCCTTTTTGAATAAAATGTTTGCAGATTCCAGCTTAGTCCACGACACTCTTGCACTATTATTATTTTCATATCATTCGGCCGTGCAAGTGAAAGGCAATAATGACAATATTTGATGAACTGACTGTGGCAGAGAGAAACGGGTATGAACTCAACTTGCTCTGTTTTTGTAAATATGTATAACCTAGTATCCATGATTCAGCCTATTATGATCAAACATGTTTGTAATGACAATTAGAGATTATAGTTCCTCATGCGATGCTTAAGTAGCTAGGAGTGGATAATGATTTATCTTGGATGTCAACATTGTGTTAAATTGATTGTGATGTAGTATGATGATATGGTATCCTCCTCTGAATATTCGAGTGGCTTGACTTGGCACATGTTCATGCATGTAGTTGAATCAAAACCAACATAGCCTCTATAATATTTATGTTCATGGTGTTCATATCCTACTCATGCTAGTATCCAATGTTACTTATGCATAATGCATGTTCATGACCGTTTTCGCTCTCTAGCTAGCCGCTTCTCAACCTAATTGCTAGCCTTTGCCTGTACTAAGCGGGAGTTCTGCTCGTGCATCAAAAATCCTGAAACCCAAGTTATTCCAGATGAGTCCACCATACCTACCTATATGTGGCATTACCCTGCCGTCCTAAGTAAATTTGCATGTGCCACCTCTAAAAACTTCAAATAAATATCCTTTTTGTGTGCCTGGATTGTTCATAGAATGACATGCAGTAGTCAGTATCTTCCATGCTAAGCGGGTTATTCTCATGATGAGTGTTGCTTCACTCGTCCTTGCATCAGAGGGGCGGTAATAGGGATTCATAGTGCTGAAGTCAAATTGCAAACAATTCAACAAACTCCCTCAGGATTGTTGTTGGTATGGACGGCACCTGTTGTTTCAGACAAGCCATGGAGTGTGATTGTTGGTGGATGGGGGAGTAAACCTTTACTTTTATCGCTTGGGAACCACCACTAATGTGTTTAGCATGGAAGATACCGATAACTAATGGTCGCGAAGTAAACAAGAACAGTGCATTTCTCAAATTTTCATTTACCTTTGTTTTAAAAACTTGAGCTCTGGCACCTCTGCAAATCACTGCTTCCCTCTGCGAAGGAACTATCTATTTACTTTTATGTTGTGTCATCACCTTCTCAAATAGGCGCCAGAACCTGAGAGCACTATTGTCATCCTCATGCATTGTGTGTAGATAATGTTGGGTGCATCATGACTGGATCTTTTCTACCATGAATTACAATGTTTAGTCGCTACTTGAACTTTGGGGGTGCTCTGCATTTATGTTTTGCGGTCTCAGAAAGGGCTAGCGAGATACCACTGTTGTCATATTATATCATAGTTGTTTTGACAAAGTGTTGTTGTTTGAGATATCTTATTATTGCTCGCTAGTTGATTATGCCATTGATATGAGTTAATATAATTTTTAGGAGTTATTGTCGACATGGTTAGTTATAATCTTGGCTGAAAACCTGGGTGCTACTTAAGCTTATTTATGTAAACAAGAGCAAAAGAGTTCGTAAAAGTTTTCTTTTCCACTTTCAGTTTATCAACTGAATTGCTTGAGGACAAGCAAAAGTTTAAGCTCGGGGGGAGTTAATACATCTCCGTTGTATCTACTTTTCCTAACGATTTCCTCTTGTTTTGGACTCTAATTTGCATGATTTGAATGAAACTAACCCGGACTGACGTTGTTTTCAGCAGAACTACCATGGTGTGGTTTTTTGTGCAGAAATAGAAGTTCTTGGATTGGAACAAAACTTCGCGAGGATTTTTTATACAATAAATAAGAATTTCGGGAGCCAAGAGCCACTGGAGGGGGGCACCTAGGTGCGCACAACCCACCAGGGTGCCGGCCCTCCAGGCGCGCCCAGGTGGGTTGTCCCCACCTAGTGGCCCCACATACTCCTACCCTAATACTAAAAATTCACATATTTGGTGAAAAATCAGGGAGAAAGAATTATCGCGTTTCATGAGACGGAGCCGTCGCCACCTCGTTTCTTGAACGGGAGGCCATATCTGGAGTCCGCTTGGGGCTCCGGAGAGGGGGATCTTCAATCTTCGTCATCACCAACCCTTCTCCATCGCCAATTCCATGATGCTCCCCACCGGGAGTGAGTAATTCCTTCGTAGGCTCGCTGGTCAGTGAGGAGTTGGATGAGATTCATCATGTAATCGAGTTAGTTTTGTTAGGGCTTGATCCCTAGTATCCATTATGTTCTGAGATTGATGTTGCCATGACTTTGCCATTCTTAATGCTTGCCACTTTGGGCCCGAGTGCCATGATTTTAGATCTGAACTGTTTATGTTATCACCATTATATCTATGTTCTAGATCGGATCTTGCAAGTTATAGTCACCTACTATGTTTTATGATCCGGCAAAACCGAAGTGACAGAAGTCGGGACACTTCCCGGTGATGACCGTAGTTTGAGGAGTTCATGTATTCACTATGTGTTAATCCTTTGTTCCGGTTCTCTATTAAAAGGAGGCCTTAATATCACTTAGTTTCCAATAGGACCCCGCTTCCACGGGAGGGTAGGACAAAAGATGTCATGCAAGTTCTTTCCATAAGCACGTATGACTATTTACGGAATACATGCCTACATTATATTTATGAACTGGAGCTAGTGCCATATCACCCTAGGTTATGACTGGTATATGACGAATATCATCCAACGATTCACCGATCCAATGCCTACGAATTTCTCTTATATTGTTCTTGCTAAGTTACTACTTCTATTGTTACTATTGCACTTGCTACAAAACCATTGCTATCATTGTTACCGTTACTATTGCTGTTGCTACTACTATCAAAACTATCATATTACTATACTACTGATCACTTCGCTGTAAATAATTAATCTCCAAGTGTGGTTGAATTGAAAACTCAGCTGCTAATACTTGCAAATATTCTTTGGCTCCCCTTGTGTCGAATCAATAAATTTGGGTTGAATACTCTACCCTCGAAAACTGTTGCGATCCCCTATACTTGTGGGTTATCACATGCTTGCATGTGGGACATGCACGCAAATCTTTGTACTCACCACGGTACAATATACAATCATTCACACAAGCGTGTATCTTTTGTACATCAAGTTCCAATGGCCAAACATTTTTCTTCACTTTGTTCGTGCTTCTGGGGAGCACATTATCTTCCGGAAGAATTTCTTTGAAAAGACCTAAGATATTTGTGAAGCCCTTGTTTGATAGGCCCTTTGCTGCTTTAAATCTGAGAAGCGTCAAGGTGGCACTCAACTTGGAATATTTCTTTTTGCAACCAGGATACAATTCTTTCTTGGAGTCCACATCAATGGTTGGCAGATCCTTGTAGCCAACCATATCCTTTTTGGGGCCCTTGAAATCTGCAATCATAGCAGCAAAATCTGGCATATCAAGATCGTCGTCATCTGCGTCGACGTCTTGGTTTTCCATTCAGCATTTCGGCTTTCTGGTGTTCCATTGGTAGCTTGATGCCTCTGCCCCGATGTTAGGATCAACATCCATGTGAACTGACCGGGGTTTGGTATCTTGCAGCCCTGGGTATATTCATCCATGACTGCTCTTCACCGTGTCTGGTCCAATGTGTATATCCAGCCGTGAATCCCTGAGAGAGTAAGTTCCACTGGACATCTCCAACTTTAGGCAACTCTGTATTGGCACAATGATTACATGGACACAGGATGTAATCCGCATCACCAATTCTCCTCTTTGTACTTTCAGCCAAATTCATGAACTCTGTCACATCATTGATAAAATCTGTGGTTTTCTGATTCTTCATCCATTGAGATCATTCGATCTGCACCACACGAATGGTAATTAAAAACAAAACAAAAACATTAATACATGGATTAACTGATGCCCAAAGATGCGTGCATAAATCACATGGTTTTATTTTCATAATTACCGAGGGCGCTCCATATTGTTATCCAGATGTGCAATGACAAAAAAGTAATTGCCAGTCAATTTACACGCAGAGTATACTACAACACTACCCTTAGGAATTGAATACCTTAATTAAGCCACTCACAAAAAGAATACCTTAATTAATTAGCCGCACGGCAACCTCCACCTAGTAGACAGAGAAGCGCGATGCGACGACACGCCGAGACAGTAGGGTGATATGTCACCAACGTATCTATAATTTATGAAGTGTTCATGCCAATATGTTATCATTCTTGGATGTTTTACAATCATTTTATAGCAACTTTATACCATTTTTGGGACTAACCTATTGACCTAGTGCCCAGTGCCTGTTGCTGTTTTTTGCTTGTTTTTACATCACAGGAAATCAATATCAAACGGAGTCCAAACACCGCGAAACTTTTTGTGGATTTTTTACGGACCAGAAGACCACCAGTGGGCCAGAGCAGCACCTGGGGGGTGCCCCGAGGGGGCACAACCCACTGGGCGCGCCTAGGGGCCCAGGTGCGCCTAGGTGGGTTGTGCCCACCTCAATGGCCTCCCGCACCCCTCTTTGCCCTACAAATTCCCAAATATTCCAAAAACCCTCGGGGTAACCCTAGATCAGAAGTTCTGCCACCGCAAGGCTCTGTAGCCACGATAAACCAATCTAGAGTCTGTTCTGGCACCCTGCCGGAGGGGGGAATAATCACCGGTGGCCATCTTCATCATCCCGATGGCCACCATGATGAGGAGTCCACCCTCGGGGCTGAGGGTTTGTACGAGTAGCTATGCGTTTAATCTCTCTTTCTCTCTCGTGTTCTTGAGATGTCACGATCTTGATGTATCGTGGGCTTTGTTAATATAGTCGGATCATATGGTGTTTTCCCCCTCTCTGTCTTGTTGTGAATTGAGTTTTCCCTTTGAGATTTCGGTTTATCGGATTGAATACTTTTATGGATTTGAGAGCACTTGATGTATGTCTTGCTATGAATACCCATGGTGACAATGGGGTATCATATTGATTCACTTGACACATGTTTTGGCCCTCAACTCGCGGATTCCCGAGGTGACATTGGGGTAATCTATGCATAGGGGTTGATGCACATTCTCGTCTTTTGTTTCTCCGGTAGAAATCTTGGGGAACTCTGTGAGGTTCTTTGTGTTGGATTGAGTATTATGAATCTGAAATTGTTTGATGCATATCGTATAATCAACTCACGGATACTCGCGGTGACATTGGAGCATCTAGGTGATATTAGAGTTGGTTGATGTGTATCATATAGTGTTATTTTAGTACGAACTCTTGGTTAGATCGATCGGAAAGAATAGCTTGCTGTTATTTTAGTACAAACTCTGGGATAGATTGATCGGAAAGAATAACATTGAGGTGGTTTCGTACCCTACAAACAATTTCTTCTTATATTCTCTGCTAGATAGGAACTTTGGAGTGATTCTTCATCGCACGTTGAGGGAAGGTTATATGATCCAATTATATTAGCATTGTTGAGAGATTAGAGTAGCGAAAGTACGGACCCTAGGCCTCATTTTCAAGCATTGGAATACCGTTTGTGCTCCATTTTATCAATTGCTACCTCGCTCTTTTTTATTGTTCGTATTACAAAAATCAATATCTACTATCCATATTAGACTTGTATCACAATCTCTTCGCCGAACTAGTGCACCTATACAAATTACCATTGTATTGGGTGTGTTGGGGACACAAGAGATTTTTTATTATTTGGTTGCAGGGTTGTTTGAGAGAGACCATATTCATGCTACACCTCCCACGGATTGATAAACCTTAGGTCATCCACTTGAGGGAAAATTGCTACTGTCCTACAAAACTCTACGCTTGGAGGCCCAACACGAGCCTACAAGAATAAAGTTGCATAGTAGACATCAAGCTCTTTTCTGGCGCTGTTGCCGAGAGGTGAGTGCTTGAAGGTATATCTCTAGATCTTGCAATTAAATCTTTTAGTTTCTTGTTTTATCACTAATTTGGCTCGTAAAAGAAAATTACAAAAAAATGGAATTGAGGTTTCATCATATTATTGATCATCTTTATAATATCTTTCTTGAAAATGAAGGATCGGAAAATTGTGCTCAATTTTTAGAAGAAGTCAATAAAATTTTTGGCACAAAATATTTGAATGATGAGCATGACTGCAATGTCGTTAGTATGAATTCTTTGAATATCCATGATGCTAACGATACGCAAAGCCATAAGTTTGGGGATCCTATGTTTGATGAAGCTGATATTTTTAGTGCCCCAAGTTTTGATGAGAATATTTATTATGATGAAAGCATGCCTCCTATTTATGATGATTATATTGATGAAAGTGGATTTGGAGAGGTCATGACTTTATATAGTGATGAATCCACTATATTGGAAGAGCTTTGAATTGACTATGATAACAAATTTTCTATCTATGATGATTATGGTGATGACATGTACACTATAAAGAATAATGATAACTATGAAACTTGTCATCATGATTTTAATTTTCACTCTCATGATAGTTATTTTGTTGAGTTTGCTCCCGCTACTATTCATGAGAATGAATTTGCTTATGTGGAGAGTAATAAAATTCCTACGCTTATGGGTCATTAAAAGAATGTTTTATGTGATGATTATATTGATGAATCTATTCATGATGCTACTAAAAATTATTATGAAAGAGGAACTTATGATTCATGATGCTCTTGTTATGTTTCAATCCGTATCTTTTATGCAAGCATCCACTACAAAAAAAGACACATCCGTGACATTTTGAGCCGAACGAATTTTTTCTGTCATGCTATCGACACTTCTATGACAATAATTGTGACAAAACCCGGTATCATCATAGATGTGGTGGGCTCCTACTTCTATGACAAAAAATCATGACAGAAAATGGGCTTTTCGTCCTGGGCGGGCCGGAGACGCAGCTGCATGATATTCTTTGGTCCGTCCATGACGGAAAAAACTGTGGTAGAAGCGAGGGCGAGGAAAATATCGGGGAGTTCTCAGTTACGGTGGGTGGTCGGGGATCGAGCGATGCGCATTTCTATCATACATGTGCAAGGCGTTGGGCTCTAACTAAACTCGAGAAAGGCGTTCGCCTACTGAACCCGAGCGATTGCACTGCAGGCTACGCGTTACTGAACCTGAGCGATTGATCAATCTGGGTGTTAACCGAACCCGATCGAGCGATTCCTTCACTACTGCTGCTAACTAAAGCCGATCAAACCTGCTACCTCCTTCCCTTGATGAACAGTGAGCGTTGTTGGGGGGGGGAGGGGTTGGATGAACAGTTCCCGGTGGGGGGTTGGATGAACAGGACCCCGTGGTAGTAGAGGTTGTTGCCGCTGGATGAACAGGACCCCGATCAAGCCGGTTGGGGTGGATGAACAGGACCCCGTGGAGGGCTGGATGAACATGACAACCTCGTGGAGGGATGGTTGAACAGTAGCCGGTGGAGGGCTAGATGAACAGTAGCCCCTGAAGGGGTGGTTGAACATGATCCCGTGGAGAGGGCTGGTTGAATAGTAGCCGATGAAGGAGCGATGAAGGCTGGATGAACAGGAGCATGTGGATGAACAGTCGCAGGTGGAGGCTGGAGGAGGTCGACGGTGGATGAACAGTAGCCCGTGGAGGCTGGAGGAGATCGGTGGTGGAGATGAAAAGTAGCTCGTGGAGTCCCGTTTTGCGGTACGCCACACCCCTCCCAATGAGCAGGACCCCCGTTTCGACCGTGGTGCTCTAACACAAGTCCGTTTCTGCCGTTTTGCGCTACGCCACACCCCTCCCGATCAATAGGACCCTGTTTCGACCGTCGGCACTCGAACACAAGTCTGTTTCCTCCGTTTTGCGGTACGCCCCCCTCCCGATGAACAGGATCCCGTTTCGACCGTGGCCAGTCAAACAGAAGGTCGTTTCCTCCGTTCTATGGTACGCCAGGCCTCGTTTCGATCGGTTGTTCCGTCCAAGCCGGTTGGCTCCCGATGAACCCGACGACACAGTTTCTCCGTTCCGACCTAGCCATGTATATGAGCCATGGCCGTACGTATGCGCGAGTAGGCATTCGAGACCCCGCCCGTATGTATGTACGTGGCCGTATTTTTTGGCATGTGGCTGTATGTACGTGTACACGGTTTAGACGGGACAACCTGAACTGCTACATGGGGGGCTCTACTATGACATGTGCTGGTACTTACTCGGCCACGGTTCATCATTGCAGAGTGACCGATCGACCAGTATGTACGTACACGTTCGCGACAAGACAGACAACGGTACGTATGCTTCGATCGGGTGGGTCCTGACTGTCAGGGAGGATAAGGAGTCACTTCCTTGCATACGAAGATGTAGCTGGTGGGTCCCAGCAGTAAGGGGGAATGTTTTTTCACGAAATACGGTGGCCCGTCCGGTGGGTCCCTGCTGTCAGGTGGAGTAATCATTATTTTGCGCGTAATAAGGAGGCATTTCCTTGTGTGCGGCCGTGGACCCAACTGTCAGCCTCTTCATGTACAGTCCTTCTGATGGATGTCGTTCGTTGACCACGTTGACCACGCCGCGCCGAGAGCATTGGGCGGTGGACGACGGTGAGTCCTAGGAAGGGGACGACGCAGACCCGGGGAAGACGCGACAATGGATGCCCACGCTGAGGGGAGTACGAGCGCTGACTGGTCGGCTATGGGGTGAGACTGACATCGCCGGAAAATAACATGATGTGTGGGTGGGTAGAGGGATGGCCTGGCGGCAGCACAGCCGGCCACGGGAGGAGGAAGCAGGTAGTCCAGCCGGCGCTGGTTTGGGCGGCTGGAGCAGGAAGATCAGAGATTGAAGAAGCACGGCGGCCATTGGATGGACATCCAACAGTCACTGCTCTGTGTTGACTAAGTTGACAAAGCCTTGCGTACACGTCAATTTTTTTAGGACAACGTCATCATCAACCTTTTTTTAGTAGAGCATCATCATCAACCTAGTAGGCCCAGAAGTCAGCCTCCAAATCTGTGGAAAATAGTATACAACCCATTAGCCATTATTTTCAATAATTTATAGCCCATTTGCTAATTCTTAAGGATATTTTGAAGCCCATATTATTTTTATTAGCATTACAGTGCATATATTCTGGGCACTACTAAAAAATTCAACGAAATTTTGCATATTTCAGTGGGGTCCGAACTCTTTTAATCACGAAATTTCGAGTCACGTTAAAAATATTTTTTAAAAAATTATATCAAAATAAAATTCAAAAAAATCTCCGCAAAAAATGAATGAAATTTAAAATATTTACTAGCAAGATGCTCGTGCGTTGCACGGAACATGAAGATGCATTTGTATGAGTAGTTTATCTTGTGGGAGAAAAGGATGGACGAGGAGTGCAGGTAAATTGTCATAGTTTCCTTCCGATCCGTTAGATATAGATCGGACGGCCTATATTGCAGGATGGCAGGCAAACCATCATCACCAACTCTGCTTTTTATAAGAGTAGAGAAATCCAGAAAAAGCGATATTTTAATGTAATTGCCGGTTGGCTTTGGTATAAAAATTTACAGCCCACTTCTTACAACTTATAGCCCATTTTCTGGGGAAGCCCATTTCTTACTACTTACATCCCTCCTCATCTTGAAAGATTTGCAGCCCACCAGGGCTGAGAAAAGCAAGTAGGCCTCAAAAAAAGAACTAGGCTAGTCATTTTCAAAAAGAAAAAAGATATCAACTGGCCTTCTCATGTTCTTAAATAAAAGCATAACCATGGGCTAGACAGGCCACAGCCCCCGCACAGCATGCAGTTGAGCTCCGTCTTTAAAACTAAAAAACAACTGGGCGAGCTGCTACGTCCCTGGTGTTATCCGCTCGTTGTGTAATTTTCTCGTTTATTGACTACATTGACAATGGTGTGGGATCTAGTTGTCAAACAATTAGGAGGAAGTATTTTTTGGCTTGTAATAACGAGGCACCTGCTTGCGTAATGCAATGACCCTGGTGGGTCCCTACTGCCAGCTGATGAGGACATAGACCTGGGGTAGGGTAATAGGCCTGACCTATACGTCCTACCCAAGGTCTTTGTCTTAGAAGCAAAGAAGTTCAAGAGTAAACGAGGCGGACCCAATAAAGGTTTCGAGTGCAATCCACTCGACCTACCAGTCACTCGGAGACTACTCCTTCTTTGCTTCACTCGACTATTCAACCACTCGACCATGTAAAAGACCACTCGACGTACAAGAAGACCTAAAGCCGTTCTACACAGCAACGGTCGGGCATTCACTCGTATATTTAATGATCATTAGTAGCACTTTATTATAGACGTTACCAGTAACGCTCTATCTTTATGAACATTGAACCCTGTGTAATGGAGGAGAGCTGAGGTCTTGGCGCACTCTATATAAGCCACCCCCTCCTATGGGACAAGGGTTCGCACCCCCTGTAACTCACACGCATATAATCCAGTTGACCGCCTCCGGGCTCCGAGACGTAGGGTTGTTACTTCCTCCGAGAAGGGCCTGAACTCGTAAACCTCGTGTGTACAACTCCTCCATAGCTAGGATCTTGCCTCTACATCCCTACCCCCCTATTCTACTATCAGACTTAGAACCACGACAGTTGGCGCCCACCATGGGGCAAGTGTCTTAGCGACTTGTTGGAGAAGTTGCGATTTTTCTGATCTCCGTCAACATGGTTTCGGGCGGAGGTTTGGCCGAGGGCCGGGTGATCCGTCTCGGTGCGCTCGTATTCGTCGCTGACGACTCCGCTTGGCTCCAAGAAGCGCCACTTGACGTCGACGCACTCCCCGTCCGCGGGGCAACGCACTTTCGTGTGTGCGTCCATGGCGTCCTCCTATGGCAGCCGTTGACTCAGTATCAGTCGGCTCCTGTGCTGACCTCCCTCCCTGCAGCCTGCCAGAGCAAGCGTTCCGGTCGATCGAGGCTTCAGCGGTGGGTGAGGCATGCGGTGGCTCGCCAGTCGGCCACCCCCCAAGTCGCGGCAATCGAGCCCGACGAAACTCTCTACGGCCTGTTCGACTGGCTCCGTAGAGACTGCATCCGAGTGCGATAGCAGCAACCCTGCAGCAGAAGTTTTGATGGTCAATGGACCACGCAGTCCTCCTGGCTTCACCCGTAAAGACGGAGGCGATGGGGGCGGTGATCTGTCACGTGTTCACGAAGAGTACCGCCCCAAACCCCTCTCTTCGCAGCGGAGGGAAGAACTTCGCCGCCGGAACATGGATGCGCTTCACACTCCTATCGTTGGATAAACCCCTGAGGCCCAGGCCTTAGAAGAGGCGCGCCTAGCCAACTTGGCTGAGTGCACTTGACTGGGGAACCTCCAGCGCGCACTCGACGAGCGTGCTCGGCAGCGTATCCCCGAGTCTAGTCGACGCCAACTTTTTCCGCCTCCGACTCAGGTATACCAAACTCCGATCCAGAATCTTGTAGCTGCGGCCCGAATAGCGGAGTCAATCCAACCTTCCCAGTCAGAGGCTGGTCGAGGTTTGGTGCAGATCCGGGCTTTGCTCCGAGCAGCGGGAGAGCCGAATACAACAGTATCTCAGTCGCGGAATAGGATCCATAGCAGATCCATGGTTGCGGACACAGTCCAGTCGGCTCACAGCCCGAGATCACCCCTGAGGCGTGAAGGATGTGGAGACCGGCGAGATCAGTATAGAAACCATGAGCAGTATGATCACCGACTCGATCACGATGATCGTCGTCGAGTGCCCACGCCTCCCCCAAGGAGTGGGTCATACGTGCCTCGGCAGCATGATGACAGACGTCCTCACAGTGGTGGGCGAAGGATTCCAGTCGACCCCAGGGAACTAGGCTTTGACGTGAGATCTATTCTCGTTCAGGGCCTAGTCGACAGAAACAGAGCTCGCAGAGAAGACCGTGACAGGGATTTTCCAACCAGCAGCAGAGTGCATGTCTCAGGTCGAGAGTACTTCAGCAGAGCCATAAGGGCTGCGATGATTCCTCCCAACTTCAGATTGGTGACTGGAGTCAGTAAGTTCACTGGTGAGTCCAAGCCTGACACTTGGCTTGAGGATTACCGAGTGGCTATACAGATTGGTGGTGGCAATGATGAAGTGGCCATGAAGCACCTTCCTTTGATGTTAGAGGGCTCGTCCAGAGCGTGGCTAAATCAGTTGGCATGTGGTAGTATTTATACTTGGGAAGATCTTGCCCGAGTGTTTGTCAGAACATTTGAAGGTACTTGCAAACGGCCGGCCAGGCTGACAGAATTATAGTGTTGCGTTCAGAAACCGAATGAAACTTTGAGGGATTATATCCAGAGATGGATCACGCTGCACCACATAGTCGAGAATGTGTCAGATCACCAAGCAATTTGTGCCTTCAAAGAAGGCGTTAAGTATCTGGAGTTGAATCTAAAGTTCGGTCATATGGGAGATATGACTCTGACTCGGATGATGGAGATTGCCACCAAGTACGCCAATGGTGAAGAAGAATACCGACTGGAGTGGCAAGCACAAAACAGTCGCCCACGAAACTGGAGGAGGGAACTCTAGTCGGAAGCAAAAGCGCAAGGCCGAACCAGCTGCTCCTGGAGAAGCCTTAGTCGTGACTCAAGGAAAGTTCAAAGGGAAACCCAAAGGATCGTGGAACCCCAAGAAAGTAAAAGATCAAGATGGAAATGATGTGCTAGATTTACCATGCCACATTCACACCAAGAAAGATGAAGAGGGTAATTTCATTTATCCAAAGCATTCCACTCGACAATGTCGACTCCTAATCCAGAAATTCCGAGAGAAACAGCCCAAGGAAAATGAGAAGGAAGCGGATAAAGTTGAGGATGAGGAGGAGGACGATGATGGTTACCCCCACTTCAATTCCACTCTATTAATTTTCGCTGATGTTGAGAGTAAGAGTCGACTGGAAGTCATCAACAAAGAAGTGAACATGGTTGCTCCGGTGATGCCCAGTTATTTAAAGTGGTCTCAGACTGCCATTAGATTCGACGAGTCCGATCACCCAGCGCACATAGCCACCCCTGGGAGGCAAGCGCTGGTGGTCGACCCAGTAGTCGAAGGCACTCGATTGACTAAGGTTCTGATGGATGGTGGCAGTGGTCTGAATATACTATATGAAGAGACGTTGAAAGGAATGGGCATTCTGATGTCCAGACTCAGTGAAAGTAATATGAGTTTCCATGGAGTTATTCCTGGCAAGAAGGCTGCGTCACTCGGCCAGATCGCCCTTGATGTAGTTTTTGGAGGTTCCAAGAATTACTGCAAAGAAAACTTGACATTTGAAGTTGTGGATTTCCAGAGTGCTTATCATGCTATTCTAGGCAGGACAGCTTATGCACGTTTTATGGCTCGACCATGTTACGTGTACCTCAAATTGAAGATGCCTGGTCCTAAAGGGGTGATCACTATCACTGGCAGTCGAAAGAAGGCAGAAGAGTGCTTCCAGAAAGGCTCGAAGATCGCCGATGCATAGATGGCAGTAGTGGAGTTGCACGAGTATCAAAAAAATGCAGATCTGAGTGATTTCCTGCGAGCTAAGAAGCTTGCCACAGATTCGGCATTCCAGTCGTCTGGTGAAACGAAGCCAATTCATATTCATCCAACAGATCCCAATGCTGCTCCGACTCACATTTCAACAACACTAGACTCCAAATAGGAAGAAGCGCTCATCCAGTTCCTCCGTGCGAACTGGGACATCTTTGCATGGAAACCTTCTGACATGCCAGGTGTTCCCAGGGGACTGGCTGAGCATCGTTTGCGAGTCGACCCAAAGGTGAAACCAGTCAAAGAACATCTTCGACGGTCCGCCATACAGAAGAGGAAGGCAATCGGTGAAGGAGTGGCTTGGCTTCTGGCAGCTGAGTTTATCCAGGAGATTTACCACTCTAAGTGGTTAGCTAATGTTGTCATGGTCCCAAAGAAGGACGACTCACTTCGCATGTGCATCGACTTCAAACATATCAATCGGGCCTGCCTGAAAGATCACTTTCCTCTCCCTCGCATCGACCAAATAGTCGACTCGACTGCGAGGTGTGAGCGTTTGTCCTTTTTGGACGCTTATTTCGGGTATCATTAGATCCGTCTGTATGGACCCGATGAGATAAAAACAGCTTTCATCACCCCATTTGGGTGCTTCTATTATGTCACTATGCCATTCGGTTTGGAGAACGCTGGAGCCACATTCATGCGGATGATTTAGAAGTGCTTGCTCACTCAGATCAGTCGGAATGTGGAAGCATACATGGATGACACTGTGGTCAAGTCACATAAAGGTTCCGACCTACTGGCTGACCTTGGTGAAACCTTTGCCAACCTCAGAAGGTATGATATCAAGCTTAATCCATCAAAGTGCACGTTTGGAGTTCCAGGCGGAAAATTACTCGGTTTTCTCATTTCTGAACGAGGGATCGACGCTAACCCAGAGAAAGTGGGTGCCATACTCCGGATGAACGCCCTGTGCGTGTGCATGATGTCCAGAAGCTTACTGGTTGTTTGGCCGCCCTAAGTCGATTCATTTCTCGCCTCGGTGAAAAGGCAGTGCCTCTTTACCGACTGATGAAGAAGTCAGATAAGTTTGAGTGGACTCGTGAAGCTGATGCAGCATTTGCAGAGCTTAAACCCTGCTTTCCACCCAGCCGGTGCTTGCTGCTCCAATCAAAAAAGGGCCTTTACTACTTTACATTGCAGCCACTGGACAAGTCGTCAGTATAGTACTTACGGTCGAGCGGGAAGAAGAAGGAAAAGCCTACAAAGTTCAGCGCCCAGTATACTATGTCTCTGAAGTTTTGACTCCATCAAAGCAAAGATATCCACATTATCAGAAGCTTGTTTATGGGATTTATATGAACACGAAGAAGGTTGCACATTACTTCTTTGATCACTCCATTACAGTCGTCAGTGATGCTCCATTATCAGAGATTCTGAACAACAGAGATGCAACTGGTCGAGTGGAAAAGTGGGCGATTGAACTCCTTCCCTCAGATATCAAGTTCTAGGCAAAGAAAGCTATCAAGTCCCAAGCAATAGCGGATTTCCTCGCCGAGTGGATTGAACAACAACTGCCGACTCAAGTTCACTCGGAGCACTGGACCATGTTCTTTGATGGTTCCAAGATGCTGAATGGTTCCGGTGCTGGGGTGGTACTGGTATCCCCCCGAGGAGACAAGCTCAGATATGTCCTCCAGATACACTTTGATTCCTCCAATAACGAAGCAGAATATGAAGCACTCTTGTATGGGTTGCGTATGGCCATCTCACTTGGCGTCCGTCGCCTCATGGTCTATGGCGACTCAGATTTTGTAGTCAATTAAGTGATGAAGGAGTGGGACGTCAGAAGCCCAGCCATGACTGGTTACTGCAACGCGGTGAGGAAGTTGGAAAACAAGTTTGAGGGGTTAGAGCTCCATCATATACCCCGACTGAAAAAGCAAGCAGCAGATGATTTAGCAAAGATAGGCTCCAAGAGAGAAGCTATTCCCAGTAATGTGTTCCTGGAGCATATTCATGCACCTTCAGTTCAAGAAGATCCCTTCGCTGAAGAGCCCCCGCAGCCTAAGAGTGCCACAGATTCGACTGAAGTCGAGGTCCCAGCCGTGGTCGACTTGATCATGGAGGTGTTGGTCATCACTCCCGACTGGACAGTGCCATACATTGCATATATCCTTAGGAAAGAGCTCCCAGAGGATGAAGAAGAGGCTCGACAGACCGTCCATCGATCTAAGGCCTTTACTTTAATAAGAGGACAACTGTTCAGAGAAAGTGCAACTGGGGTCAGCCATAAATGCATAACACCAGAAGAAGGTCGAGTGATCCTCCACGACATCCATTCGGGGACCTGTGGTCACCATGCGTCCTCTCGGACCATTGTGGCTAAAGCATACCGAGCTGGATTTTATTGGCCACGTGCAAATGAAATGGCGAAAGATATAGTCGACAGATGTGAAGGCTGCCAGTTCTACTCCAATATGTCGCACAAACCTGCATCAGCCCTGAAGACCATTCCACTCGTCTGGCCCTTTGCTGTTTGGGGATTGGACATGGTTGGCCCAGTGAGGACTGGTAGGAGTGGCTTTACTCATGTGCTGGTAGCAGTCGACAAGTTTACCAAATGGATCGAAGCCAAGCCTATTAAGAATCTTGAAGCTAGTACTACTGTCAGCTTCATCAGAGAGTTGACATTCAGATATGGGGTTCCGCACAGCATCATCACTGACAACGGATCGAACTTCGATTCTGATGAGTTCAGAACCTTCTGCGCCTCACAAGGCACACGAGTCGACTATGCTTCAGTCGCCCATGCCCAGTCGAATGGACAAGCAGAAAGAGGAAATGGCCTGATTCTCAAAGGACTGAAACCCCGACTGATGAGAGATCTCAAGAACGTAGCGGGCTCCTGGGTTGATGAACTTCCATCAGTTATTTGGGGATTGAGGACAACTCCCAATCAGTCGACTGGCCAAACTCTATTCTTCTTGGTCCATGGAGCCGAAGCTATTCTACCAAGTGACTTGCTTCATGATGCACCATGAGTTGAGCTCTTCTCTAAAGATGAAGCAGAACAAGCTCAGCAAGACGCAGTCGACCTCCTAGAGGAGGAAAGAGATATGGCCTTGATCCGGTCGACCATTTATCAGCAAGACTTGCGTCGATTCCATGCTAGACACGTGAAGGGTCGAGCCTTTCAAGAGGGTGACTTGGTTCTTCGAGTGGATCAGCAGAAACCACACAAGCTCGCCCCGGCTTGGGAAGGTCCCTTCATTGTCACCGGAGTGCTCCACAATGGAGCATACCACCTTTACAACGTCGAGCATAAGAAGGACGAGCCACGTGCTTGGAATGCGGAGCTGCTCCGCCCCTTTTATACTTAAGTACTCGTTCGAATAAAATGTAATAAGAAATATCTTTGTAATTTGTTTATCAAAGACAAGAGATTTACAGCCCTCTTGAATGATTGTTGTTGCTTTTATTTGTGTCTGAAATCCCCAGTGGGTGACTTAGTTGCGAATCCGTTTCGCCTAAAGTTCAAAAGAAAATCCTACCGAGTGGCGATAAAGCCTCTCACTCGGGGGCTTAGCTGCGAATCCGTTTCGCCTAAGTTTAAAAAATCCTACCGAGTGGTGAGCAAGCTTCTCACTCGGGGGCTTAGCTGTAGTCCAGTACTCGCCTAAGTTTGTAAAATCCTACCGAGTGGTGAGAAACCCTCCCACTCGGAGGCTTAGCTGCAGTCCAGTACTTGCCTAAGATTAAAAAATCCTACCGAGTGGTGAGAAACCCTCCCACTCGGAGGCTTAGCTGCAGTCCAGTACTCGCCTAAGATTAAAAAATCCTACCGAGTGGTGAGCAACCCTCCCACTCGGAGGCTTAGCTGTAGTCCAATACTCGCCTAAGTTTAAAAAAATCCTACCAAGTGGTGAGCAAGCCTCTCACTC